>NC_046000.1:3125496-3217996 GCF_010909765.2 Amblyraja radiata | reverse complement strand
GCAGCTGGGCGCCATAAAAAAACTGTTGCCTCTGATAGTGATACCCATAATCAATGCTTGAGAGTACCAAGTTGTCTGTGCTGCTGGTGTGATGGGGTAGACAAACCTTGTCCCGCAATGATTAAGAGACCACCCCTCCAACTGCCCACACGGAATTCAGGGTGAAACAACATCGACCTCATATTTAACTCTGCGTCTCCCTCATGACACGGCCATGCCTGACATTGTGACATTTCAAACTATAATTCAGGAACAGTCCCGTTTCTCTGATTCCGGGATCAGTGTCGTCCCTGTCCGTCCTAAGATGCACTAATCTATTGTCGTCAAACATTTTCTTATTGGAGCTGAATTGATGAGACCGCAATAGTCGTGGCCGAGTGGTTAAGGAGATGGACTAGAAATCCATTGGGGTTTCCCCGCCCAGGTTCGAATCCTGCCGACTACGGGACCAGCAAGTCCACTCGAAATTACCGGCGTGTATGTGTACGTTTTGATTGGCCTCTGGTTGTCTGCTCCCAGAGTAAACACATAATTTATTTCCTGTGGTTCCATTCTGCACACTGGTTCGAATTAACTTCATACAATTCCATTGTTGACTACTGTCCGAATCCTTGGAACCTCTGTCACATTGTTTCTCGGGTAAACCAACGCCCACGAGGAAGCGAATATTGGAATTCCCTTCCTAAATGAGCAGTGGATAATTGAATCACTAACATTTAAATTGCTATGAATATTTTGAAGTCGGTTGGATGAATTATTATAAAGTATTGTGTGAAATGTCACCGTGGAGTTTGGAATGCAATGTTGAGACCATCTACTTTAGATGAACAGTGAAACATTTGTTGTTGCGTGCCATCCAGTGCACTGCATATTACAGTACAAGTGGAGAGGAAGGCATTGGAGAGGAGCCGGTGCGACGTCAGCCTTGTTTTAGGGTAGGGAGAAGGACAAGGGGGGGGGGGGGAGATGGGATAGAAATTGGGTTTCTTGGGGAGAAAAAGGAGGGAGAAGTTCCTGTTGGGAAGATACAACAGGAAGGCTGTTAGGTGCTTAAAATTCGGGTCGTTAGGTGTGTAAAGTACAGTCTCTGAATATGGGATGGTGACCCTCCATTTTTCTTGTGACCTCACGTTGATAGTTGAGGATTCCCAGGCCAGAAAGATCACCTGGACATAAATGCTACACTTCTCGCTTTACCTCCTTTCAAGGACCCAAGCAGTCTTTCCATGTGCGGCCGTGGTTCAACTGCACCTCCTCCAACCTCAACAGTTGCATCCGCTGCTCTAGATGTCAGCTGCTCTACGTCGGTGAGACCAATCGTAGGCTTGGCGATCGCTTTGCCGAGCCCCTCCGCTCGGATCACAATAACCAAGCTGATCTCCCGGTGGCTCAGCACTTCAATTGCCCCTCCCATTACGAATTGGACCTTTCTGTCCTCGGCCTCCTCCATGGCTAGAGTGAGGACCAACGTAAATTGGAGGAGCAGCATCTTATATTTCGCTTGGGCATTTTCCAACCCAGCGGTATGAACATTGTCTTCGCTAATTCCAGGAAGTCCTTACTTTCTGCTCCCTTTTGCAGTTCTCCCTCAGCCAACTGGCTCCTCCTCTTGCTTTCTACTCCCCCCCCCCCACCATCACATCAGTCTGAAGAAGGATTTCGGCCCGAAACGTTGCCTATTCCCTTCGCTCCATAGATACTGCCTCACCCGTTGAGTTTATCCAGCATTTCTGTCGACCTTCGCTTTTGCAGCATCTGCAGTTCCTTCTTAAACATGAAAGACTGTTGTTATTTCTTAGAGATTGGAGGTTCTAGCGTACGTGATCGGGGTTTACCTACAAATCAGGGGATTCGATTGTAGAACATTCCATCGCCACGCCGTGTTGAAATCTGGATCCAAGCACTTGTGTGGGGGGTAAAGGTAGAAATTCGGATCACGTTGAAGTCTCCCCAACCCTTGAATCGACAAGCCATTAGATATAGATATTCTGCTCATCTAAGACATTCGCATTGAGAAAGTTCACTAGTTCACTTCTTCTAGTTCCTTCTCTATCATGTGTGAAACATCAAAACCCTGCAAAGCTGAGCTGCTATTACTGTTCCTCACGTTAACAAATATTAGTAACTAGACCAAGTGGGTCCCGTTGAGTCCCAGCAGCACACGGGAGGGATGGTCACCCAATGCAACATTCCACCTCTCCACCAATTCCAATATTGCTGGCTGGGGGGGGGGGGGGGGGGGATTTCTGTTGCGCTAGTTTGTGTTGTGGGCCGAAATTATTGGTTTCCAGAGGGCTAGTATGGAGTTTGTGGGCTGAATGAATTTTTGGGCTGGCAGCTCAGTCACTGAGGGCTGGCAGCTCAGTCACTAATGCCTGGCAGTACAATCACTCGGACCTGGCAGGCTCGCGGCTGAGAAACTGCCAGAAATTCTGCCCAAAACAGATGACAGACTGTAAAGGAGAAGGGGGAAGAAGGTGGACTGAATGGATTATTGGGCTGCCAATTCAGTCACTTACAGCTGGTGGGCTGGCAGTTCACTTACTCACGGTTTCTTGGGCTGGCAGTGCAGTCACTCACTCCTGGTACGCTAGCAGTTCACTCAGTCATCCCACCTACCTTCATCCCCCCCCCCCCCCACTATGCTCCTTGCCATTCCCCTCCCACCCTCACATTCAGTGCATCTCCCCACAACCTCCCCCGTGCACTGTTAATGGCTCTCCCACAGAGCAGCCATCTGCCTATTAGGTTCCCATTGTGATGAAGAACACACAGGCATCAAAAGTGCAAAAATGTTTTATTAAAGTTTAAAATGTGAATGACTTAAATATAAGAACAATTTAAATGTTAAAGATGAGATTTATTCAGTTCTTACTTGTTGTGTCTCTTGTTGTGTCTCTTGTTGTGTTCTGCTGCTCACTGCCTCTTGATGACTATTTCCTGATGATAAAAAGAGACAATTTTAATATAGAGAAAGTCAGCAGTCACGTCCGACCTTTATAAACTGAAAAATGTAACATCTACATTGAGTAACAGCTTTTTCCTGACAGATATCACGATATTAAACATAACAAATAAGCTCTGAAATACGAAGACTATATTATTTGTGCTATTTGTTGACCACACACACACTCCACCTCACACACTCACACGCACACACACAGACTCACACACACAGACTCATTCACACACATACACAGACTCATTCACACACACACACACACACACCCACACAGACTGATTCATACACACACATTCACACACATACACACACAGACTCATTCACACTCACACACAGACTCATTTGCACACATTCACAGACTCATTTGCACACACATTCTCACACACACACGCACACACACACATTCACACACACACACACAGACTGATTCACACACACACACACACACACACACACACACACATTCACACATACAGTCATACACACACACATCACACACACACACACACACACACACACACACACATATATACATTCTCATACACATATTCACACACACACACAGACTCATTCACGCACACACAAACTCAATGACACACACATTCACACACATTCACACACACATACACATTCACACACACAAACTCATTCACACCCACCGACTCATTCACGCACACACACAGACGCATTCACACGCACACTCACACTCATACACACACAGACACAGACACAGACTCATTCTCACACATACACACAGACTCATTCACACCAACACACAGACTCATACACACACACACACACACACAGACTCACTCACATACACCGACTCATCCCCCACCTCAAGACGCTGCACTCTGGGTGGTAAACGTCGTGCAGCCAAGGGCGGGGCACAGCTTCAGGCAGGGGTTCTCGTGCGCAGATGAGAAAGGGGGGGGGTGTTCTCATGTAGGGGATGTGGGCGGCTTCAGTAGGGGGCGGGGCATCCAATAGCCAGCGGAGGGCAGCATCTTGAGGTCGGGGGTGTAATGGAGCGGGGGGGGGGGTGAGTGACTTACTGATGACATCTGGACTCACTCACTGCCTTGAGATTAACTCATGGCCTTAGGACTGACTGACCCTCACGGCTTGTGGACTGACTGATGCCCGACTTCGGGAGTCACGTCCGACTTTTGAAAACTGAAAACTGTAACATTTACATTGAAGAACAGCTTCTTCCTGACAGCCATCACGCTATTAATGATAACAAACAAGCTCTGAACTACGAAAGACTGTATTATTTCACACACACACCCACACATATGTCCACACACACACACACACACACACACACACACACACACACACACACACACACACACACACACACACACACACACACACACACACACACACACACACACACACACAGTCACACACACACACACACACTCATATTCACACACACACACATATTCACACACACACACTTATTTTCACACACTCACGCACATATTCACACACACTCACACACACACACTCACACACACACACACACACACACACACACACACACATTTTCACACACACATGCACACACACACATATTCACACACACATTCACATACATATTCACGCACACACACACACACATTCACATACATATTCACACCCACACATACGCACACACATATTCACACACATATTCACACACACACATTCACACACACACATATCCACACACACATGCTCACACATATTCACACACATATTCACACACACACATTCACACGCACATTCACACACACACTCACACACTCACACACATATTCACCCACCCATTCACACACTCACACACATATTCACACACATATTCACGCAAATATTCACGCACACACACATATTCACACACACATTCACACCAATACTCACACACGCACACACACACCCACTCCCACACACCCACACACCCACACACAAACACACACACACACACACACACACACACACACACACAAACACAAACACACACACAAACACACACAAACACATTCACACACATATTCACACACACACATATTCACAAACCTTATAACCATATCACAATTACAGCACGGAAACAGGCTATCTCGGCCCTACACGTCCGTGCGGAACAGTTACTCCCCCCTACTCCCACCTACCTGCACTCAGACCATAACCATCCATTCCTTTCCCATCCATATACCTATCCAATTTATTATTAAATGATAAAATCGAACCAGCTTCCACCACTTCCACAGGAAGCTCATTCCACACAGCTACCGCTCTCTGAGTAAAGAAGTTCCCCCTCAGAGATTTTTTTCCCGAATTGGACCTGGGTTTTTATCCAGTTTTTTGCCTCCCCCAGGAGATCACGCGGTTCTTGGGGTGGAGAGGGGTGATAGCGGTATAAAGGGGAGGGTAGTGTCTTGTGTTCTGTGTCTTGTGTCTACTGTTTGTGGGTAAGTGTGTCTGTTTAGTGTTCAGCCATGAGCGAATGGCGGTGCGGGCTCGACGGACCTGGTGGTCTACTCTCGCGCCTACTTTCTATGTTTCTATGTTTCTATGGTACCCCTAAACTTCTGTCCCTTAATTCTGAAGTCATGACCTCTTGTTTGAACCTTCCCTAATCTCAATGGGAAAAGCTTATCCACGTTAACTCTGTCTAGCCCTCTCATCAGTTTAAATACCTCTATCAAGTCCCCCCTTAACCTTCTGCGCTCCAAAGAATAAAGACCCAACTTATTCAACCTTTCTCTGTAACATAGTTACTGAAACCCATGCAACATTCTAGTAAATCTCCTCTGTACTCTTTCTATTTTGTTGACATCCTTCCTATCAATGGGGGACCTAAATTGTTCACCATACTCCAGAATTGGTCTCACCAATGCCCTGTACAATTTTAACATTACATCCCAACTTCTATACTCAATGCTCTGATTTATAAAGGTTAGCATGCCAAAAGGGAACTATGCACAGTTATTCCTAGATCCCTCTGGTCAACTGCATTCCTCAATTCGCTACCATTTACCATGTACGTCCTATTTTGATATGTCCTGCCAAGATGTAGCACCTCACACTTATCAGCATTAAACTCCATCTGCCATCTTTCAGATCATTCTTCCAAATGGCCTAAATCTCTCTGTAGACTTTCAAAATTTACTTCATTATCCACAACACCACGTATCTTAGTATCATCTGCATACTTACTAATCCAATTTACCACACCATCATCCAGATCATTGATGTACATGACAAACAACAGTGGACCCACCACAGATCCCTGAGGCACGCCACAAGTCACCGGCCTCCAACCTGACAACAGCCATCCACCATTACTCTCTGGCATCTCCCATTCAGCCACTGTTGAAACCATCGTGCTACACCTGCATTAATACCCAACAATTGAACCTTCTTAAACAACCTTCCATGAGGAACCTTGCCAAAGGCCTTACTAAAGTCCATATAGACAACAATTATCGGTAGGCGGCGCGACTCTCGTCTGCAGCGGCCTCTGCAGTCCGTCTGCGTTTTTATTATTTTATGTCTATGTTTTTATGTAGTTTTTGTTATTTTTGTTGGGGTATGTGTGTGGGGGGGGGGGTGGGGGGGGGGTGGGGGGGGGGTTGGGGGTAACTTTTAAATCTCTCCCTGCACGGGAGACCCGACCTTTTCTTTGTCGGGTCTCCGTTGTCGTTGGGGCTGCAACGAGGAGCGGCCTCCAACAGGAAGACCGGGGACTCTGGTGCCAACTACTCACCTCACCGTCGCGGAGCTGGCCGAGTCCAGAGCGTGTGGAGCTGTGGTAGACGCTGCTGCGACCCGACCCCCGGAGATTCGGTGGCTGCAACTGCGGGTTTGGCGGACGGCACCGGGAGCCCGCGGGTACCTGGAGGGAGACCGCTTTTCAGGGCTCCCGCAACGGCGACTTCTCCCGCCCGAGTTGCGGGGTTGAAGAGCTCCTGGAGCGGGGCCTTACACCACCGCCCCGCGCGGCTTGGAATGGCGGCGGGACTCTGCGAGCGCCCGCCGGGGCTCTAACACCAAGACCCGGTGTGCGACCTTGCATCACCGGACGTGGCTTAAATGGCCACGGGACAATCGCCATCGCCCGCCGGGGGCTTTGACTTTGACGCTGACATCGGGGGGGGGGAGTGCAGTGGAGAGATAATTTTTTTTGGCCTTCCATCACAGCAATGTGATGGATGTTTATGTAAAATATGTTGTGTCTTGGGTCTATTTGTTTGTAATGTATGGCTGCAGAAACGGCATTTCGTTTGGACCTCAAGGGGTCCAAATGACAATAAATTGAATTGAATTGAATTGAATTGAAGAAAAAAAATCCACTGCTTTACCCTCATCAATTTCCCTGGTAACCTCTTCAAAAAATTAGCCAAAGATTAGTCAAATTTGACCTTCCAGGCACAAATCCATGTTGACTGTTCCTAATCAAACCCTGTTTATCCAGATGCTTATATATATTATATCTAAGTATCCTTTCCATTAATTTGCCCACAACTGAAGTCAAACTAACAGACGCACATATTCACACACACACACACACACACACAAACACACACACACACACACACACACACACACACACACACACACACACACACACACACACACACACACACACACACACACACACACACACACACTCACACACACACACACACACACACACACACACACACACACACACACACACACACACATATATATATATATATATATATATATATATATATATATATATTCACACACACACACACACACACACACACATACACCTTTACACACACACCCACACAATACTAAAATGCCAAGTAACTTCAGAACGTGTTGAAAATATAGTTTGTAAAACGAATCTTTAAAACCTGCTGTACAGGCTGTGGCTGAAACTAAATGCTGCTTTTAAATAACATCTTCACACACACACACATACATATTCACAATGATACACACACACACACACACACATATATTCACACTGATACACACACACACACACACACACATTCACACACATGTTCACACACATATTCACACACACACCAGAGAGAGTGCACACACACACAGGCACACACAGAGGCACACAACACACACACAGAGGCACACACACACACACATAGAGTGACACACACAGGGAGGCACACACACACATGCACACACAGTCACACACACACATATTCACAAAGACACACACACACATATTCACACACACATATTCACACACACACACATATTCACACACACACACATATTCACACACAAACACACATACATTCACACACCCACACACACCCACACACACATTCACACACACATTCACACATACACTCTCACACACACACACCTATTCACACAAACGCATATCCACACACACACACACACAATCACGCACACACACTGATGCATACACACACAACCACACACTGATACATACACACACACTCACAGCCAATGCTAAAATGCCAAGTAACTTCAGAACGTGTTGAATATACAGTGTGCAAAACGAACCTTTAAAGCCTGCTGTAGACGCTGCTGTTGCTGAAAGAATATGCTGCTTTAAATAACGTCCATCAAACACACACATACCATAGACAAAGCAGCCAGTTCTGTTGAATTATTCAGCAGGGCCTGCACTCTGTGTCTTCTGTAGTCAGCGCCAGCTTGCCACCGACCGGAAATGACGTCATCGACGACATTTTGCCGCTGAACGGAAATGACGTCACCGACGCCATCTTGCAACCCAGCCAAAATCACAGAATGTGCGCCAATTTTGAAATTAAACACAGTCCTGATCTATTAAAACGTTTATTCATGCTTTATCCATCTGAAAACTGTTGCAACCATTTTTAAACCAAGAAAAACAAATTTGCAAACACATTACAACAAATAAATTTGCTTTTCTGTAAACATTTATTTTAAACGCATTAGAAAATTTTTGCAAACTCTACAACAAATACTTTTTATTTTCTGTAAACATTTATTTTAAACAGCCAACAGAAACAATTTGCAAACTCTTTACAACAAATACATTTTCTTTTCTGTACACATTTATTGTAAACACAACAGAAACAAATTTGCAAACTCTTTACAACAAATACATTTTCTTTTCTGTAAACATTTATTTTAAACCCAATAGAAACACATTTGCAAACTCTTTACAACAAATACATAATATTTTCTGTAAACATTTATTTTAAACAGCCAACAGAAACAAATTTGCAAACTCTTTACAACAAATACATTTTCTTTCCTGTAAACATTTATTTTAATTAGCCAACAGAAACAAATTTACAAACTCTTTACAAACAAACATTTCCTGAAGAAACACAGAGACACACACTCACAGCCAATACTAAAATGCCAAGTAACTTCAGAACATGGTAAACAGACAGAGTATAAAACGAACGATTCAAACGATTCAAACATGCTGCAAGCAAGCCGACAGAATATATATCAATTGGCTGAAAAGCACATCGAGGGGTCTCACCGTGGAGTAGATCCGAAGCCCAATGAGCCGTGACCCTTTCGCTTCCTGGGTCCGGCAGAGACTGAGTGAGGCACGACACTTCCGGATGTTAAAGTCCCCCCCCCCCTGCCGCCAGCGGGGGCAACAGAGAGAATGGGGAAGTTTGTAAAAACATTAATATCTCTATAATTTTTCATTGACGGAAAAAATCCTCCGCACACATACGGTGGAGGGTGGCTCTGAGCGAGGTGGCCAAACATAAAGGCCGGCCAAAAGCGGTCAAGAACAGAGATTTAGTAATATAGATAGTAACGATCATAGTTCCATGCGTTGAAGCAGGCTCTAAATCCTTTAAGATGAAGGCTCTGCTATTCACGCGAAAACTTGCGCTGAAATAAACACGCATGAGCTATTCGGTTTCACCATATCCTGAAAAATCTCCTTATCTACCTTCCGTTTATAGTTACCGGTAACAGCCTCTAACTACCCAACAGTTCTTCCATTTGCGCATCCTCTACGCTGGTTTCCACCTCCCGTTCCAACTAATTGAAGCCCTCCTGAGTAGTACTACCGTGCTCACTCAAATTGCATTGTATCCTCCAAATCACGTGTAACCAGATCATTTTGTAAAGGTGAATTCTGCCCCAGAATAAATGTCAGTGGTGAAACATCTGAATCGCGGATCCGGCATACTCCGTGAATTAGAGCCCTCATGACCCTGATATTCAACGTCCAACTGAACTCCTCATTCCATGTATTCACTCTGATGGACCTCATGCCTTTACCTACAAATGGTATTTGTGCAACATGTATAATGACTTCCGGTTGTTCAAAATCCACCATGGGAATGTTCTATAGCAGCTTCGAATCAACAGGCCCCGAGTACCGAGATGCAGCATCTCATCCCGGAAGGATGATTACGGCCAGAGGATATTCTGACTGTTCCAATAAGCAATCCGTTTCCCATCTCAATCGCGCTGTCTGCTCTCACACATTCCCGGTCTGCTTCCAAGTCATGTCTAGTGCCCGAGAACAGACTGCTTCTGCTGCTGATCTCCCCTCACGTTTCACCCGCAACATGGTACACGTGCTCTCCGGGAAGTGGGTGGGTGGCCAAACGGGATGTCTGCATCACTTCTACACCGATGCCTGGTAGGCATCTACTGCCTGCATGCAACTTAGATACGACCACCTCACTGTAACACCTAGCTATGACGTTCTCTTGCTCGCAGACAATTCTGCGGCCCTCCAGCCGGACCTACATTTCACAGCCGTCAATGAGGAGCTTCGGCAGGACGTACTTCCTACAGGTCATGTCCTCGGGGAAATCCGATCTCACACATCATGCAAGAAAAGCATAATTATGTCATAACTGACATTTACAATGTACTACAACTAGCGCAAACTTAAGTATAAAAGAAGCGGTCTGAAACAGGACCCGATCCGAAACGTCACCTGTTCATGTTCTGCAGGGATACTTCTTGACCCACTGCGTTACTCCAGCAATTAGTCTTTCCTAGATAAAGCATCATCTGCAATTCCTTAATTCTAAAGAAAAACATAACTTATTTCACTCTCAAGCCCTCATTGAAGACTTCCAAGCCGATTGCAGATGGAGCGTGAATCAAGAAAGTGTGACGTGCTGCAGGTTGTGAGATTGAATGTAAGGTGAAAATATACAATCAGTGTCAAGACCGGGAACAACGTACAGAGGGATCTTGAGGTGCAAGTCTCTTAAGGTGCCAACACATGTGAACAAAGCATAAGGTATGCTTGCCTTCTGTAATAGGGAATTGTGTGTTACACCTCTTGCCTGAATCACGTTTTGCTTAGGGCCCAGCTCATGTAGGAACATGCACAAAATAACACATCTCGTAGATATGTGTTAGGTTTCTCCAACAAATCAGTTTATTGAATGTCTTACTAGTGCGCAGTATTAATACTCGGATAAAACCAAAGTATTTCAAACATTCACTGTACCCATTGCATTTTTATATTCTCACAAAAACATGGTTACATGTGGATTCTACAATTTTCAAATATCATAATTGATCATCGTCTCTGTAAAGTTTCACCTATGCCTTTCCCCGGAGTTATATTTAACATAATGCTCCCTGTTACCTAAAGAAACACCCTCTCCCATTTGTATACGAATTGGCGCCATAAATGTCAGTAATCCTGATTAGTTTTATTACACTTATCGTAGTTAACAACCTCCAATGTTTATTTTAACTAAAGGAATTGTGCTGTGGATTCGATGCGCCATGATCAATCTATTTATCGTCTCAGTAATATCCTTAAGTACCCAATGCTGAACATTTTCCCACCATGCTTCCCATGTATGTAAGATCTTGGGTTAAACGTACTACAAACTACTCATCCTCCTTACAATTGTCAAAAATCCGACACCTCTTTGCTTGAGGTGGGCGGCGCGCCTCTCGTCAGCAGCGGCCTCTGCAGTCCGTCTGTGTTTTATTTTTTTTTGTCGCGTTTTTATGTAGTTTTTGTTATTTTTTGGTTGGGGTATGTGTGTGGGGGGGAGGGGGTAACTTTAAAATCTTTCCACTGCACGGGAGACCCGACCTTTTCTTTGTCGGGTCTCCGTTGTCGTTGGGGCAGCAACGTGGAGCGGCCTCCAACAGGAACGACCTGGGGTTCCAGCTGCGGAGCTGCCGACTACTCACCGTCACGGGGCTGGCCGAGTCCGGAGCATGTGGAGCGGTGGTGGAGCGCTGCTGTGACCCGACCTCCAGAGTTTCGGAGGCTGCAACTGCGGGTTTGGCGGACGGCGGCACCGGGAGCCCGCGGGCCCCTGCTGGGTGACCGCTTTTCGGGGCTTCCGCAACGGCGACTTCTCCCGCCCGAGATGCGGGTTTGAAGAGCACCTGAGCGGGGCCTTACATCACCGCCCCGCGCGGCTTGTAGTGGCCGCGGGACTTTGCGAGCGCACGCCGGGTGCTCTAACACCAAGACCCGGTGCGCGACCTTGCATCACCCGGCGTGGCTTTAATGGCCGCGGGACAATCGCCATCGCCAGCCGGGGGCTTTGACTTTGACTCTGACTCTGACATCGGGGGGGGTGGGGAGAGTGCAGTGGGAGATAATTTGTTGTTGCCTTCCATCACAACGATGTGATGGATGTTTGTGTAAACTGTGTTGTGTCTCGGGTCTTTTGTTTTGTAATGTATGGCTGCAGAAACGACATTTCGTTTGGACCTCAAGGGGTCCAAATGACAATAAATTGAATTGTATTGTATTGTATTGTATTGAGGTTCTGAGGGTAAGCATGTGGAAATGTTGAATCAGAAATAAAAGCCTTTCGATAGGTTCATTTGTAACAGTGCATACAGTTTTTTCACCCCAGTACAGGAAGGATGTGAATGCCCCGGAAATTATGCAGGTGCGGTTTCCCAGAATGATAACTGAATTACAGGGTGTTTGTTAGAAATATACATAAATGGATTTGGACAGACTTACGTTGTTTTCCGCGAGGCACCCGAGGGTGAGGGGAGAACTACTAGATGTATAACAAACTATGAGAAGCAAAGATAAGGTAGACAGTCACCGCGCTTTCGCAGGAAGGAAAAACAAACTCAGGAGGGTATAGATGTAAGGTGGATGGGGCAATGTTTAAAGGAAATGCGGGATCAACTTTAAACGGTGAGAAATGTGAGCAACGCGCGCACTATCAGGGGTAGTGATGCAATCAGTACGGCAGTGGCATTTAATAGTTTTCTGGATAGCTAGGTGGATAAACATGGAATGGATGGGTATTGATTTTGGGCAGGCATATAAGAGCATGTTTGCGCATCATGTTTGACACAGGCATTGTGAGTTGGGGGGGACTGTTGTTAAACTCTACTGAACTACTTTCTTAGCCAAAGTACTACAATTGCCTTCGAAAATCAATCTGCACCTCACATTGCAGTTTCCATCAAGGCCAATACGCCGCTCCACCTTACATTTCCCCTTTCGTATGGGCTGTCAAGCGTAGCAGTTAGACAAACAACCCGTTCATTTTGCAAATCTCTCGCTGCTGCTGTGCTCCACGTGCGACGTTGAAAGTAAATAAGTAAGTTTATTGGCCAAGTATTATCATAAAAGGAATTTGCCTTGGTGCTCCGCCCACAAGTAACAACATGACATACAGTTACAGTTACGAATGACTCAGAAAACATTAATGACTCAGAAGACATTAATGATAAATAACTCGTGTTGGTACAATATGGGAAAAAGTTTGTTTCTCCTTCTCCCTGTGCAAATGCGATGTCGGTCGAAATAAGATAGTATCTATTGGACCTGATGAACAGATTATTTTATTTTCAACATCCGTGTTGCATCAGCACTGTTGAATCCTCCCGCGTTCTATACGTAAATGGCATAGCAACTTGTTCGTGGAATATCATTACCGCAAATCTCCATCGGGACAGATTATGTCATCGCAAGTTGTCTCCCTCCAATAAATAAACATCGCTGTTAATGAGGTATAACGGCGTTAGAGCGAGGGATACCGCAGGTTCTGGCTGAGATCTCCTGCTCTACATCGGGGAGAGGAAGGAGCGATCTCTGGAAACAGGAGAGTGTGCTGCGACAGTAATGGATCGCAAAATGAGAAATGCGGAACGGGTTGCTGGAACGAGTAAAAATGTTTTCTGGTCTGTCGAATATATTTTTGCAAATTATGACTGGTTGACGGTAGATTTCCGACACGCATGCACTTGTGACCATTCAAGTGATTTACTATCCGATCCTCGCCATTATTGCTGTTTCTGGTAAGTTGTTCATTTCCAGTTTAATAATATAAACAGCATCTGATTGCATTTTATCTTGTTATCTGTGCCAAATGTCTTGCTGTCTTTGTTCATTTTCTCCAGCTATTAGTTATGCAAACGTTTGGCATCTACAATGCAGTTGCTGAATTCACTTTCCCACCACTACCTGCCACCTGTACGCTATTAGCGTTTGCTTGCTGCCGCCACTTTCCTATTATGAGGTTCGTTTGTTGCCTTGAATTGCTTTTTTTCCCGTCTCCATAGAATTCACTCCTCCACGACATGCGTTAACCATATAACCATATAACCATATAACAATTACAGCACGGAAACAGGCCATCTCGGCCCTACAAGTCCGCGCCGAACAATTGTTTTCCCTTAGTCCCACCTGCCTGCACTCATACCATAACCCTCCATTCCCTTCTCATCCATATGCCTATCCAATTTATTCTTAAATGATACCAACGAACCTGCCGCCACCACTTCCACTGGAAGCTCATTCCACACCGCTACCACTCTCTGAGTAAAGAAGTTCCCCCTCATGTTACCCCTAAACTTCTGTCCCTTAATTCTGAAGTCATGTCCTCTTGTTTGAATCTTCCCTATTCTCAAAGGGAAAAGCTTGATCACATCAACTCTGTCTATCCCTCTCATCATTTTAAAGACCTCTATCAAGTCGCACCTTAACCTTCTGCGCTCCAGAGAATAAAGACCTAACTTATTCAACCTATCTATGTAACTTAGTTGTGGAAACCCAGGCAACATTCTAGTAAATCTCCTCTGTACTCTCTCTATTTTGTTGACATCCTTCCTATAATTGGGCGACCAAAATTGTACACCATACTCCAGATTTGGTCTCACCAATGCCTTGTACAATTTTAACATTACATCCCAGCTTCTATACTCAATGCTCTGATTTATAAAGGCTAGCATACCAAAAGCTTTCTTTACCACCCTATCTATATGAGATTCCACCTTCAAGGAACTATGCACGGTTATTCCCAGATCCCTCTGTTCAACTGTATTCTTCAATTCCCTACCATTTATCATGTACGTCCTATTTTGATTTGTCCTGCCAAGGTGTAACACCTCACATTTATCAGCATTAAACTCCATCTGAAGCTGAATGCTGTTTCTTTTTTTCGTTGACGTGTATTTGTGTTTCATATCTGTATCGTTGGCAAGAGGTCGAAAATGTGTTGCCTTAACGCAAGCGCGTATCTAGCCATTGAGCATAATAACAATGGCTGATAATTTAACGGAAAACTGTCTGAACGACAGGATTAACTGACCACCGATGCCACAGATTTTCTTGCAAACTTCAGATTTGCTATCCTTTCAGTATCCCGTACCTGGCTTCTCTCCGTACCCCCTGATCTCCTTACCCACAATGGCCACATCCAACATCCTCTTAATATATAGCCAATGAACTGGCCTCAACTACCTTCTGTGGCAGAAATTTCCAGAGACTCGCCACTGTGTGAAAAATGTTTTTTCTCATCTCAGTCCTAAAAGACTTTCCCTTTATTCTTAAACTGTGACTCCTTGTTCTGGACTTCCCCAACACCGGGAACAATCTTCCTGCATCTAGCCTGTCCAACCCCTTAAGAATGTTGTATGTTTCTATAAGATCGCCCCTCTATCTTCTAAATTCTAGCGAGTACAAGCCGAGTCTATCCAGTCTTTTTCTCATATGAAAGTCCTGACATCCCAGGAATCAGTCTGGTGGACTTTCTCTGTATCCCTCTACGGCAAGAATGTCTTTCCTCATATTTGATTTCCAATAACAACTTCTCCAGTTGTTACTAAACTGAACTACCTCAGCTACCACATTAACGGATTCCACGTCAGTAGGGTCAGGGCAGTGAATTGTTCTCAACCTCCTTCAACCCTTTAATAATTTATAGCAACAGAAGTAGGTCATTCAGCCATCGCGTCTACTCTGTATTTCAATGGTGGCTGATCTATCTTTCCCTCTCAAGCTCATTGTCCCGCATTCTCTCCACACCCCTTGACACCAGTACTCTTGGATCTGCCCATCTCCGCCTGACAAATATCCAATGGGCCTCCACAGCCACCGGTGGCAATACATTCCACAGATTAACTACCCTCTTATTAAATAAGTCCTTCCTCATCTACTTTTCAAAGGAGCATTCTTTCATTATGTGCAGATTTGTTCTTTACTTTCCTACTAATTGACACACTCTCACCGTACCCACTCTATTCAATGCCTTTCACTATTCTGTAAGATTAACGGAGGACCCCCTCATCCATCTGAACACCAGCGAATACAGGCCCAGTGGCGTCAAACGCTATTTATACGTTAACCCAGTCAACCCTGGATCATTCTTGTAAATCTATTCTACATCCTCATTAACGGCAGCACATCTTTCCTCGGACATGGGGCCCATAACTGCTCACAATACTCCAAGTGTTGTCATGGCAGGGATTTGTGATCATCAGGAATACAACCGTTGTTTTTTCCACAAGCCTTCTCGAAATATTGCACTTGCCTTCCCCATTACCAATTCAACTTGCCAATTAACCTTTTGGGAATCCTGCATCAGCACTCGCAAGTCCTATTGCACCTCCAATTTCTGAATCCTCCTCGTTTCGAAAATAATATACGCCTGCGTTCCTACTACCATAAATGCATAATTCCACATTGTTTTACACTCTTTTTCATCTGCCAATTATTTGTCCACTCTGCAGCCTGGCCAAGGCCTTCTGCTTTCCCTACTGTACAGGCCCGTCCGCTTAGCTTTGCATTATCCGCGAACATGATCGCGAAATCTTCCCTTCTCTTATCCAAATCATTACAATGCAATGGAAATATTTGCGGCTCCAGCATCTACTCCCTGCGTAACACGGCTACTGACTGGCAGCCATCCTGGCAACGCTCCCTTTAGGTGGACGTGAGGAATTTGGAAGCCCACGGTCCTGTTTAGACTGCATTGGTTGGAATGAGTTCAGGGAAGCAACCACACGGCTCCATGAATATACAGACACTGTGACATCATATGTCAGCTTTTGTGGGGAAGTTGCATTCCCTCTAGGACTCGGATCTGGTTCAAAACGATAAAGACCTGGTTTACAGCAGCGCTCAATTTGTGTGAAGATGAGACAAACTGGAGCGGGGATGCAGAGCTCTAAAGGCAGTTCAAGTACAAGCTGAGATGAGGTATAAGAGCTGCCAAGGAAAGGTACTCTGGGAATTTGAGGAGAAATTTCTCAGTTAATGACTCATTTTCAGTTTGGAAGGGCTTGCAAGAAATCACCAGCTAAACGCGGAAAGCCCCCGCTACTCGGAAATCGTCAGCTGACAAACGACCTGAACGAATTCTACAGCAGGTTCGATAATTTGAAACATAGACCTGGTACTCCCTCTCTCACTCCCCAATCACGACTTCACACCTACTGACAGAACTCCGGTCTGCAAAGGCTGGACCCTTCCCCACACACGCCTCCCCAATCCCCACTTCACACCTACTTACAGCCTGACTCCAGTCTACAAAAACTGGGCCATTTCCTACCCAACCCTGTCCAATCACCACTTAATACCCACTTGCAGCCTGACTCTAGTCTGCAAAGATTGGGCCCTCGTTCATTATCCGCCCCCTCCTTGCTGCCCATATCAGTCTGGCCACTTCTCCATTACCAACAGTAGAAATTGAGGAGGGGGAGAGGCTATTCAGAAGACAGAAAGACGAAAATATCCAGGACCGGCAAATGTTTCCCCCTCCACCTTCAAGCTCTGTGCAGAACATCTTTCAACCTGTCCCTGCAAACCTGCACTGGCCCTGCTTGCGTCAATGTCTCCACTATTGTCCATGTATCACAAAAGGCAAGGGATACTGGTGTTGATTACTACAGGTCTGTCGCACTGCAGTCATGAAGACCCTTGAAAGACTTGTGCAGGCCCAACTGAAAAATATCACATTTTGCATGCCGGGCCAATAGATATGTGTATGACGCGGCCAACTTAGGCCTGAACTTCATCCTCCAGCACCTGGACCACTAGTAGATCCCAATGAAGGATTTTGTTAGTGGATTTTAGCTCTGAATTCAACAGCCAGAGCTACTAAACTGCAAACTCTCCCATTTGACTGTGCCTGAACCCCTCCGTCAGTGAATCACCAACTTCTTGACAGGCAGGAAGCAGCATGTGAGGCTCGGAAAGCACATCTCGGACCCGCAAACCCTCAGCATAAGCGCACCACAGGGCTGCGTACTCTCCCCTCTCCTTTACTCTCTCTACGCCAACGACTGCACCTCCACATATTCCTCTGTCAATCTTACCGAGTTTGCGGACGGCACAACCCTGATTGGACTGATCCAGGATCGGGAGTAATCAGCCTGCAGACAGGAAGTGATAAACCTGGCGATTTTGTGCCTTCGTAACAACCTGAATTTCAATGCCCTTAAGAAAGTGGAAATGATAGTAGACGTTCGGTGCGCTCCCATCCCATCTCCCCTCTCACCTTCATCAACACCACGTTCACATCTGTGGAGTCCGTTAAGTACCTTGGAACCATCATCTCCAATGACCTTAAAGGAGAGTTCACCATCGACTCCACAGTCAAAAATGCCCAACAGTGTTTGTGCTTCCTGCGGCAGCTGTGGAAGCAAAATGCACCAAGCAGGACATCCGGAGGCTGCAGCGAATCGGTCGATCAGCTGAGAAGTTTGATGCCTGCAACTTTCCCGCCATTTATGAATTGTACATCTCAATGGCCAGGAAGTGAGCGGGTCTCTGAGGGATCACCTCTGACTCCTCTCACCCTGGCCTCAAACTCTTTGAAGCACGTCTCTTTGGATGGCGACTCTGGACTGTTAAATCCGCCACAGCCAGTCATTAAAACATAATTTTTCCACGAGCAGTAGCTCCATTCAATAACCATAAAGCTGTAGCCTGCTTTTGCTCTGGTATTTCATTTAATTCATATGTTTAAACTACAATGATTTATTCCTAATATTTTGATGTTTTATATTTTATTCTTAATGTCGTTTTGTTACTTGCGAACGAAGGCAAATTCGTTTTATGTGTACTTACTTGGCCAATTAACTTATTAATTCAGTCATCAATTAATCAATTAATTAATCAATCAATTAATTAATTAATTTATTAATTGATTGATTCATTGATTCATTCATTCATTCATTCATTCATTCATTCCCACTCCTGGCGTTATGCCATATCAGCCAACCTTTATGCATGCTGGCATAATATTTCTAATATGATCAACTCCTTCAGCAGACTCACATGTGGAACTTCATCAAAAGTTTGAAAACCCAAGTTAACACCAAACACCGATAGACCTTTGTCTGTCCGGATATCTAATTCCTCAAACACATCCAATAGATTCGACACTTGCATTCTCTTCTCCGTGCTGTTTTGCCCACTAGATACAGAATAATATTTGGTCCCAGACGAATTATATATCGCAGATTCATTACTGTCTCCCGGAAGTTTTCCACTGTCTAACCCGTGAGTTCGCCTAAATTATTCAGTTATTTTACTGCTATGTTCTGTCAGATTCAAACATTCCGCATAATCAATCGCAGCCTCACCCTTTTTAATGCTGTACGTTATGCCACATTTACAATCGTACCTCGTCGGAACTTAGTTTATTTTCCTCGCTGCGTCACGGCACTCGGTCATCGACGTCAATTTCCCAGTGTTCGGTTCAAGTTGTCACTTTTTCCAAGCTTCCAACTCTTTCATTCGAATTATTTGTGAATGAATGTGAAGTTTTA
This sequence comes from Amblyraja radiata, assembly GCF_010909765.2. Taxonomy (NCBI): domain Eukaryota; kingdom Metazoa; phylum Chordata; class Chondrichthyes; order Rajiformes; family Rajidae; genus Amblyraja; species Amblyraja radiata. The sequence continues at coordinate 3,198,027 of NC_046000.1, read as the reverse complement.
TTTGTTTTAGTTCTCATGAATGACTGCGCGACCCTTTGCAATTTGAAGGGAACTGATAATAGAATAAAGACGTTGCGAAAAGGTAAGATTTATGTCCGGCAGTGAACTAATGAGATCCTGGTATTCCGCCTGCTCACCAGTTTAATTGGCTGCTGGCCCACTTACTAGTAAAGCGTGAGTAGAGAGTTATTAGCAGCAGGAATCTGAACTTAATTTCATGATCAATATTAGTGACAGTGTTGTCTCTTTGCTTAAGCAACGTCCCTTTGAGGCATCCCTCAGGTCTTATTTAATTTTGACTTTGCAAAAAACGGATATTCATCAGGAATATTTAGCTTGCTGCTTCCCTTGTTTTACGGTGTGCCAAATATCACGTTTATTTACGATTACTTGTGCGATTAATTGCAAGAAAACCATTCACTACAACGTGTTTCCAGGAAATGATAATGTCTTTATTTTTCAATGCAGAACCGCCGTTTAAATCTGATATTTAAAATCCCTGATTATTCCATTCCTGGCAGTGAACGTGGTGACGATCGTGGTCCTGTCCCGTGGAAAGTGCGGTCTCTCGAAAGGAGTCACTATGTATCTGGTCGCCATGGCGACGGCGGATCTACTGGTCGTTGTCATTGACCTGATTCTGAGGCAGTTACCAATTGCTTTTCAGAATCGTATTGTTTTCTTGTGGAACCTCCCAATTTGTAATATCCACGCTGTCCTGCTTTATGCGACCGCCGACTGTTCTGTCTGGTTCACGGTCACGTTCACGTTTGATCGGTTTGTCGCTATTTGTTGTCAGAAGCTGAAAATGAAATATTGTACCGCGAGAACAGCTGCCGTGGTTATGGGGACAGTAGTCATGCTGAGCTGTTTAAAGAACATATTTTGGTATTTCATGCTCACAACGGAATATTCATGATCCCATTGGCGCTGGTTCTCCTGCTTAATGTTTTAACGATCAGACACGTATTAGTCGCCAGCAGAGAGCGCAGGAGGCTCCGGGGTCCCATCGGTGGGGAGAGTCCCAGAGATCCTGAAATGGAGAGACGCAGGAAATCCCTCATTTTACTGCTCGTGGTCTCGGGGAATGTTGTCCTGTTATGGGCATTGTTTACGGTGTATGCTTTGTGGAACCGACTGTATTTTTCTTTCGCTGCGACTCTGCGCCCACCAGATTCTGTACGAGAACTTGGGTCAATGCTGCAGCTCCTGAGCTGTTGCACAAACACTGCACTTTACGCCGTGACCCAGAGAAATTTCTGGAACCAGCTAAAGAAATTGTTGAAATCGCCCCTCAATCTAATTGCAGGGCGCTTGCAGCGTTGAGATGATTTGGGAAATCTGGAGCTGCAACTCGGCTGCTCCAACTCCCTCACCTCCCCTTAATCTTAGATAGAAACATAGAAACATAGAAAATAGGTGCAGGAGGAGGAAATGCGGCCCTTCGAGCCAGCTCCGCCATTCATCGTGATCATGGCTGATCGTCTCCAATCAATAACCCGTGCCTGCCTTCTCCCCATATTCCTTGATTCCACTATCCGACAGAGCTCTATCTAACTCTCTCTTAAATCCATTCAGTGACTTGGCCTCCTCTGCCCTTTGTGGCTGGGAAATCCCACAAATTCACAACTCTGGACTCGCCAAACATTGGGAACATGTTTCCTGCATCTAGCTTGTCCAGTCCTTTTATAATGTTATATCTTTCTATAAGATCCCCCCTCTTCCTTCTAAACTCCAGTGAATACAAGCATAGTATTTTAAACCTTTCCTCATATGACAGTCCCGCCATCCCAGGGATCAATCTCGTGAACCTACGCTGCACTGCCTCAATCACAAGGATGTCCTTCCTCAAATTCGGACACAATACTGCAGATGTGATCTCAACAGAGCCCTATATATCTGCAGAAAAAACTCTTTACTCCTATACTGAAACCCTCTTGTTATGAAGGCCAACATCCCAATATTTTTCTTCACTGCCTGCGCGCCAACTTTCAGTGACTGGTGTACAAGGACGCCCAGGTCTCGCTGCACCTCCCCCTCGCCTAACCTAACCCAATTGAGATAATAATCTGACCCCTTGTTTTTGCCGCCAAAGTGGATAACCTCTAATTTATCTCTATCATACTGCATCTGCCAAGCATGTGCCCTCTCACTCAATCGGTCCAGGACACCCTGCAACGTCTTAACATCCTCTTCACAGCTTGCTAGTGTTGCTTCTAATTCCCTCTTGCAAATTATTAATATATGGTAAACAGTTGCGGCCCCAACACCGAGCCTCGCGGCACTCCACTCGCCACTGCCAATCTTCCAATCCACAGAAACTGATTATTCTACCGTAATGAGACTCCAGGAGGGCCCATGTCCCTCCCGTGTTGACAGGGTCGTTTGCGTCAATCTGCCTCCACGCATTACATCGGCCCCAGCATTCACGGTCAGATCGGAGTCACGCCTCTCAAACGTAACTCCACGAATGTGGGTATTATCGTTTACTGTGCCTTGCTGAAACCAAGGGGTTTCGGCCCGAAACGTTGTCTATTTCCTTCGCTCCATAGATGCTGCTGCAACCGCTGAGTTTCTCCAGCACTTTTGTCTAACTTCGATTTTCCAACATCTGCAGTTCCTTCTTAAGCACGTTGCCCGTTACCCGGGTTCACCGGCTGAACTGCCTCACGTGTACCCATTGTGTGTAATTGATACACCTCCCCCCCTCTCTTTCTCTCTCTCTCTCTCCATCTCCCCCTCTCTTCTCTCTCTCTCTCTCTCTCTCTCTCTCTCTCTCTCTCTCTCCTCTCTCTCTCTCTCTCTCTCTCTCTCTCTCTCTCTCTCTCTCTCTCTCTCTCTCTCTCTCTCTCTCTCTCTCTCTCTCTCTCTCTCTCTCTCTCTCTCCTTCTCTCTCTCTCTCTCTCTCTCTCTCTCTCTCTCTCTCTCTCTCTCCACCCCCCCCCCACCCCCCACCCCTCTCGCTCTCTTTCTTCCTCTCTCTTTCTCTATCTATATCACCCCTCTCTTTATCTCCCTCTTCTGAAAAAGGCTGCAACAATGAACAAATAAATAACTAGACGCAAGCGGTTTCCTGAGATATGGGAATTAAGTGGGGACAGTGGACAGAGTTCGGCTAACCAGGCACAATCGTGTGGAGTGCCAGAGCAAATTGAATGCCTAATCGACCCGCCCAGCTATTTTCTATCCTTCAAAATATTTGTTTCTTTCTCAGCAGAAGCGAAACGACATGGGGGTTGTGGCACAGCGGAAGAGCGTATGTTTTGCATGAATGAGGCCCCGGGTTCATTTTCAGGCATCTCCACGGAGGTGACGGTGAATTTTGAAACGTGACGGAAAATTCCCGGGGACGTACACTCGGAGCTTTGAACAGATTATGCCTTTTACTTGCAAACGCGATTATGCCCCGAGTCCCAGAGAGCTGGGAAAGTGAAGTTCAAGAATTAAAAGCGTTTAATTGTCATATGTCCCGAAGACGATACAATAAAATTCTTACTTGCTGCAGCATAATATTCCGGTAAACATGTTCTTAATAGAAAAACAATAAAATGAAACTAATTTGAATGCAAAAGCTTAAAGACCTCAATCATCTTAGATTATTGCCACGTGTACCGTAATATAGTGAAAAGCATCGGTTACATGTTATCCAGTGAAGGAAACGTGAAAATAATAAAAAAAAAGTGTAACTTTTAGTGCAAGGTAAAGGCGAAAACAATAGTTCGTAGTTTAGTGTCCAGTTAGTGTAGATCAGTTAGTTTAGAGTCCAGCTAGTGTAGTTAGGGATAAATTATCTCAAATTTCCCACGGAATAACATCTTATTTGCTTCCTTTTCGAGGCCTGGGAACCGCGAGCATGGACATGGTGGGAACAATGACACAGAGGTGGTATTACCCCTTAGTACACAGGTACAGGTACAGCACAGGTACAATAATCTGGGGGGGGGTAGCAGCGATATGTGATAATAAGGCGATGTCAGAAATGAATAAAGCAAGAAAGTCAGAAGGAAATAGAAAAGATGGAGGAAAACCATTTTAATAAGTAAGCGAGAGAGATGCAAGCTACTGCAGGTGATAGAACGTGGAGCAAATATCAATCCGCTGGGGAATTCAGTGGGTCCAGCAGCATCTACGAAGGGAGTGAATTGTACAAGTTTCGGGCCAGCAGTGTACAAGTTAGGTAAACATGACCAGTTATCCTCTGCATTCTGCCTTGGTTTTCATTTTCCACCCACGCATTTCCCAACGGAATCCAAATATCTTTAAGATCCACTGATAAACCGGTTAAAACGGTAAACAGGCGATAACGGGAAGCTTGATTATGAGTTGTATGATTCCATGTCACTTCTGTCAGTGCAGAAGGATGCCTTGAAGTCTATGTCAAAACCGAGTAAAAGTGGGGAGGGAGATTCCAGGGTGTAAACATAGAAAGAGAGCCTGCGGCGAGCAGCCCACGTCACTCGTTTTGAATCGATCACTTTATCGTGTTTACTCTGGTAACCGGGAGAATGGGAAGCCGCAGTGACCCAGTGATGCATATATCAAATGGCGAATGAATCGTATTCAAATAGAACTACAGATGTGAGTGGATTGAAGAAGTTGCACGTCCGTTTGCCGTAGTAGACCATCGGCCCTGCGACTTCTGCACGGTTCGTGTTTTGTATGACGTTTTTTTTTCATCAGTTCATAGAAACATAGAAACATAGAAATTAGGTGCAGGAGTAGGCCATTCGGCCCTTCGAGCCTGCATCGCCATTCAATATGATCATGGCTGATCATCCAACTCAGTATCCAGTACCTGCCTTCTCTCCATACCCTCTGATCCCCTTAGCCACAAGGGCCACATCTAACTCCCTCTTAAATATAGCCAATGAACTGGCCTCGACTATCCTCTGTGGCAGAGAGTTCCAGAGATTCACCAATCTCTGTGTGAAAAAAGTTCTTCTCATCTCGGTTTTAAAGGATTTCCCCCTTATCCTTAAGCTGTGACCCCTTGTCCTGGACTTTCCCAACATCGGGAACAATCTTCCTGCATCTAGCCTGTCCAACCCCTTAAGAATTTTAAAGTTTCTATAAGGTCCCCTCTCAATCTCCTAAATTCTAGAGAGTATATACCAAGTCTATCCAGTCTTTCTTCATAAGACAGTCCTGACATCCCAGGAATCAGTCTGGTGAACCTTCTCTGCACTCCCTCTAGGGCAATAATGTCCTTCCTCAGATTTGGAGACCAAAACTGTACGCAATACTCCAGGTGTGGTCTCACCAAGACCCTGTACAACTGCAGTAGAACCTCCCTGCTCCTATACTCAAATCTTTTTGCTTTTTGCTTAACATACCATTCGCTTTCTTCACTGCCTGCTGCACCTGCATGCCTACTTTCAATGACTGGTGTACCATGACACCCAGGTATCGCTGCATCACCCCTTTTCCTAGTCGGCCACCATTTAGATAATAGTCTGCTTTCCGTGTTTTTGCCACCAAAATGGATAACCTCACATGTATCCACATTATACTGCATCTGCCAAACATTTGCCCACTCACCCAGCCTATCCAAGTCACCTTGCAGTCTCCTAGCATCCTCCTCACAGCTAACACTGCCCCCCAGCTTAGTGTCATCCGCAAACTTGGAGATATTGCCTTCAATTCCCTCATCCAGATCATTAATATATGTTGTAAATAGCTGGAGTCCCAGAACTGATCCTTGCGGTACCCCACTAGTCACTGCCTGCCATTGTGAAAAGGACCCGTTTACTCCTACTCTTTGCTTCCTGTTTGCCAGCCAGTTCTCTATCCCCATCAATACTGAACCCCCAATGCCGTGTGCTTTAAGTTTGTATACTAATCTCTTATGTGGGACCTTGTCGAAAGCTCAGATGCTAAATAAGTAAAAGTGTTCAACTTGCGATGGCCGGTAATCGAAACCGCGCCATCTGCTTTGCTCACCACTATACCAACATCGATATAAGATGTCGTAGGAGGTTAAGGTACTGAATCTTGTCTAGTGCTGGCCTTGTGATGTGAAGATCGGACTCGCGCTACTTGCAGAATGTTCTGCGTGAAAGAAAAATCCTCCCCATGTTGAGAGAGTCTAGAACCAGGGTCCACAGTCCAATAATAAAGGGGAGGCCATACTGCACGTGTCGGTATTACAGTTGAGCAAAGGGAGCCATGAGGAAGGAGCTGACCAAAGTTGACTGGGAAAGGACCATAGCGGGGATGTCAGCGGAGCATCAATGGCAGATATTTCTGGGTATAATACAGAAAGTGCGGGATCAGTTCGTACCAAAGAGGAAGAAGGATTCTAAGAGAACTAAGAGGCGACCGTGGCTGACAAGGGAAGTCAAGGAGAGTATAAAAATAAAAGAGGAGCATAACACAGCAGAGATGAGCGGGACACCAGAGGATTGGGAAACTTTCAAAGTGAAACAGAAGATAACTAATAGGGCAATACGAGGAGAAAAGATGAGGTACGTAGGTAAGCCAGCCGAGAATATGAAGGAGGATAATAAAAGCTTCTTTAGGTATGTGAAGACTTAGTTAAAACCAGTTGGATCCTTGAGTACAAAACAGGTGAATTTATTATGGGGAACAAGGAAATGGCGGAATAGTTGACCAGGTACTTTGGATCTGTCTTCACTAAGGAAGACAAAAGCAATCTCCCAGATGTACTAGTGGCCAGAGGACCTAGGGTGACGGAGGAAATGAAGGAAATTCACATGCAGTAAATGCTATTGTGTTGACTGGTGGGACTTAAGGCTGATATATTCCCATGGCCTGATGCTCTGCATCCCAGAGTATTTAAGGAAGTTGCTCTAGAATTCATGGACACTTTGGTGATCATTTCCCAATGTTCTCTCGATTCAGGATCAGTTACTTTGGATTGGAAGTTAGATACTTTTTATGAAAGGAGGAAGAGAGAAAACAGGGAATTATTGACCAGTTAGCCTGCCATCCGTGGGGTGGAAGATGCTGCAGTCAATAATAAAATATGAAATAGCGGCACATTTGTACAGCAGTAACAGGATCGGTCCGAGTCAGCATGGATTTACGATGGGGAAATGATGTTTGACTAATCTTCTGGAATTTTTTGCGGATTAAATAGAAAAATGGTCAAGGGAGAGCCAGTGGATGCAGTGTATCCGGACTTTCAGAAAGCCTTTGATAAGGTCCCACATTGGCGATTAATGGGCAAATATAGAGCACATGCTAATTGGCGCAGGGTACTGACGTGTATAGAAAATTTGTATGCAGACAGGCAACAAAGGGAAGGGATTAACTGGTCCCATTCAGAATGGCAGGCATTGACAAGTGATGCACCACAAGGCTCGGTGCTGGAACTGCAACAATTTACAATATACATTGATGATTTAGATGAGTGGATTGGGAAACATTAGCACATTTGCAGATTACACAAAGCTGGGCGTTCGTGTGTAATGTGAGGAGGATGCTACGAGGAAGCAGGTTGAATCGGACAGGTTGGGTGAGTGTACAGATGCACTTTAATGTGGATAAATGTGAGGTTATCCACTTTGGTGGCAAAAACAGGAAGGCAGATTATTGTCTGAATGGTGTCAAGTTAGGATATGGGGAAGTACAACGATATCTGGGTGTCCGTGTTCTTCAGTCACTGAAGGTAAGCGTGAAGGCACAGCAGGCGGTGAAAGGACCTAATTGTATGTCGGCCTTTTTAACAAGAATAGTTGAGTATAGGAGCAAAGATGTCCTCCTGCAGTTGTACAGGCCCGTATTAATGTTTGCAGTTTTAGTGTCCAAACCTGAGGAAGGACATACTTCCTATTGAAGTACTGGAGCATAGTATAAGGGGATTAATTCCCGAGATGGTGGCACTGTCGTATGCTGAAAGAATAGAGCGACTGGGCTTGTATACACTGGAATTTAGAAGGATGTGAGGGCATTTTATGGAAACGTGTAAGATTATTAAGGGTTACCAACACCCGCAGGTCGACAGAGCTGAAACCAAGAAAGCATTGAGGCATCATGCTTCCCCATCTCGTGTACATCAGGCTGGCCAAATCCCTTCTCGCAAAGCCTTCCTTATAACCATATAACCATATAACGATAAAACAATTACAGCACGGAAACAGGCCATCTCGACCATTCTAGTCCGTGCCGAACACGTATTCTCCCCTAGTCCCATATACCTGCGCTCAGACCATAACCCTCCATTCCTTTCCCGTCCATATAACTATCCAATTTATTTTTAAATGATAAAAACGAACCTGCCTCCACCACCTTCACTGGAAGCTCATTCCACACAGCCACCACTCTCTGAGTAAAGAAGTTCCCTCTCATGTTACCCCTAAACTTCTGTCCCTTAATTCTCAAGTCAAGTCCCCTTGTTTGAATCTTCCCTACTCTCAGTGGGAAAAGCTTATCCACGTCAACTCTGTCTATCCCTCTCATCATTTTAAAAACCTCTATCAAGTCCCCCCGTAACCTTCTGCACTCAAAAGAATAAAGCCCTAACTTGTTCAACCTTTCTCTGTAACTTAGTTGCTGAAACCCAGGCAACATTTTAGTAAATCTCCTCTGCACTCTCTCTATTTTGTTGACATCCTTCCTATAATTAGGCGACCGAAATTGTACAACATCCACTTCTTTACCCTCATCAATTTCCCGAGTAACCTCTACAAGAAATTCAAGAAGATTAGTCAAACATGACCTTACAGGCACAAATCCATGTTGACTGTTCCTAATCAGACCCTGTTTATCCAGATGCTTATATATATTATATCTAAGTATCCTTTCCATTAATTTACCCACCACTGACGTCAAACTAACAGGTCTATAATTGCTAGGTTTACTCTTAGACCCCTTTTTAAACAATGGAACAACATGCGCAGTACGCCAATCCTCCGGCACTATTCCCGTTTCTAATGACATTTGAAATATTTCTGTCATAGCCCCTGCTATTTCTACACTAAATTCCCTCAATGTCCTAAGGAATATCCTGTCCGGACCTGGAGACTTATCCACTTTTATATTTCTCAAAAGTGTCAGTACTTCCTCATCTTTGAATCTCATAGTTTCCATAGCTACTCTACTTGTTTCCCTTACCTCACATAATTCAATATCCTTCTCCTTGGTGAATACCGAAGAAAGGAAAGTGATCAATATCTCCGCCATCTCATTTGGCTCTGCAGATAGCTGTCCACTCTGTCTCTCTAATGGACCGATTTTATCCCTCGTTATCATTTTGCTATTAATATAGCTGTAGAAACCCTTTGGGTTTACTTTCACCTTACTTGCCAAAGCAACCTCATATCTTCTTTTAGCTTTTCTAATTTCTTTCTTAAGATTATTTTTACATTCTTTATACTCCTCAAGCACCTCATTTACTCCATGCTGCCTATAATTATTGTAGATCTCCCTCTTTTTCCGAACCAAGTGTCCAATTTCCCTTGAAAACCATGGCTCTTTCCGATTTTTAATATTTCCTTTCAACCGAACAGGGACATGAAGATTCTGTTCTCTTAAAATGTCACCTTTAAATGTACTCCATTTCTCTTCCACGTCTTTCCCATAAAACAAAATGTCCCAATTTACTCCTTTTAAATCCTTTCGCATCTCCTCAAAGTTAGCCTTTCTCCAATCAAAAATCTCAAACCTAGGTCCAGTTCTGACCCTCTCCATAATTATATTGAAACTAATGGTATTGTGATAACTGGTCCCGAACTGTTCCCCAACGCATACCTCTGCCACCTGACCCGTCTCATTTCCTAACAGGAGGTCCAGCACCGCCCCTTCTCTAGTAGGTACTTCTATGTATTGCTGCAAAAACTATCCTGCACACATTTTACAAACTCCAACCCATCCAGCCCATTTACAGAATGTGTTTCCCAGTCTATGTGTGGAAAATTTAAACCTCCCACAATCACTACCTTGTGCTTACTACTAATATCTGCAATTACATATTTGCTCTTCCAATTCTCGCTCCCCATTTGGCGGTCTATAATACACCCCTATAAGTGTTGCTACCCCTTTCCCATGTCTCAGTTCCACCCAAATAGCCTCTCTAGACGAGCCCTCTAATCTATCCTGCCAAAGCACTGCTGTAATATCTTCCCTGATAAGCAATGAAACACCTCCACCTCTTGCCCCTCCAATTCTATCACACCTGAAGCAACGAAATCCTGGAATATTTAGTTTCCAATAACAGCCCTCCTGCAACCATGTTTCACTGATCGCCACAACATCATACTTCCAGGTGTCAATCCAGGCTCTAAGTTCATCCACCTAAGTTCATTACAATGCCCCTAGCATTAAAATATACACATTTAAGAAACCCACCCTCTCTTATTCTCTGTTTGTTGTCTTTTTCTTCTCTCCCCCCCTACATTTTGCGTCAGAGTGCTACCATTATCTGCCTCCTGCCTCACACATTGACTGCTAGCTTTCCCAATTTGAGTCCCTTCCCCCTACCATACTAGTTTAAAGTCTCCCCAGTAGCCTTTGCAAATCTCCCCGCCAGGATATTGGTCCCCCTCGAGTTCAAGTGCAACCCGTCCTTTCTGTACAGGTCGCACCTTCCCCAAAAAGGTACCAATGATCCAGAACCTTGAATCCATATCCACTGCACCAGTCCCTCATCCACTCATTTATCCTCCACCTCGCTCCATTCCTACTCTCACTGTCGCGTGGCACAGGCAGTAATCCTGAGATTGTTACCTTTGCAGTCCTTCTCCTTAACTCTCTACCTAACCCCCTAAATTATTCTTTCAGAACCTCTTCTCCTTTTTTACCTATGTCGTTGGTACCTATATGTACCACAACTTCAGGTTCCTCTCCCTCCCATTTCAGGATTTCTTGGACCCGTTCAGACACATCCCTGACCCTGGCACCAGGGAGGCAAACTACCATCCGGGTCTCTTGTCTGCGTCCAACGAATCGCCTATCCGACCCCCTGACTATAGAGTCCCCTATTACAATTGCCCTCCTCTTCTTTTCCTTATCGTTCTGAGCAACTGGACCGGTCTTTATGCCAGAGGCCCGGCCGCTGTCGCTGCCCCCAGATAGGCTGTCGCCCCCACCCTTACTCAAAAATGAGTACTTATTTTCAAGGTGTACAGCCACCGGGGTACTCACCAGTCACTGCCTCTGCCCGTTGCCCTTCCTAACTGTGACCCTGTTTTCTGTCTCCCGTGGTCTTGGAGTGACCACCTCCCTGTAACTCCTATCTATGACCTCCTCGCTCTCCCTGAGCAGACATAGGTCATCGAGTTGCTGTTCCAGGTTCCTAACACGGTCCCTTAGGAGCCCCATCTCGACGCAACTGGCGCAGATGTGGACGTCTGGAGGGCACTCAGACTCCATGACCTCCCACATCTGACATCCAGAACAGTAAACTGCCCTGGCCCTCATTCTCCCCCTTATCCGAATACAATAAAGCCTTACCCGGGATACAAGCCAATCAGCTGCTTCCTCTAGTCCTGTAACGGCTGCTTCCTCTAGTCCGTTCGACCAATCAGAGGCTTTCACCAGCCCCCTTAATTTGAAGTGTGATCTGCGAATGGAACGTTGCAGATTTTGATCGCTCCTCCCTCTGTAACGGCTCCTGGGCCTCTGTTGAGACAAGCCCCGCGATGGGTTTTTTAACTCACTATTCGAAGGTCGCTCCTCCCTCTGTAACAGCTCCTGGGCCTCTGTTGAGACAAGCCCCGCGATGGGTTTTTTAACTCACCACACGAAGGTCGCTCCTCCCTCTGCAACGACACCCGGGCCTCTGTTGAGACAAGCCCCGCGATGGGGTTTTTAACTCAGCACACGAAGGTCGCTCCTCCCTCTGTAACGGCTCCCGGGCCTCTGTTGAGACAAGCCCCGCGATGGGTGTTTTAACTCACCGCACGAAGTTCGCTCCTCCCTCTGTAACGGCTCCCGGGCCTCTGTTGAGACAAGCTCCGCGATGGGGTTTTTTTTAACTCACCACACGATGGTCGCTCCTCCTTCTGTAACGGCTCCTGGGCCTCTGTTGAGACAAGCCCCGCGATGGATTTTTTAACTCACCACACGAAGGTCGCTCCTCCCTCTGTAACGGATCCTGGGCCTCACACGAAGGTCGCTCCTCCCTCTGTAACGGCTCCTGGGCCTCTGTTGAGACAAGCCCCGTGATGGGGTTTTTAACTCACCACACGAAGGTCGCTCCTCCCTCTGTAACGGCTCCTGGGCCTCTCAAGTCCCAAGTCATGTCCCCTTGTTTGAATCTTCCCTACTCTCAGTGGGAAAAGTTTATCCACGTCAACTCTGTCTATCCCTCTCATCATTTTAAAGACCCTTATCAAGTGCCCCCTTAACCTTCTGCGCTCCAAAGAATTAAAGCCCTAACTTGTTCAACCTTTCTCTGTAACTTAGTTGCTGAAACCCAGGCAACATTCTAGTAAATCTCCTCTGTACTCTCTCTATTTTGTTGACATCCTTCCTATAAGTAGGCGACCAAAATTGCACCCCATACTCCTGGATTGGCCTCACCAATGCCTTGTACAATTTTAACATTACATCCCAACTTCTATACTCAATGCTCTGATTTATAAAGGCCAGCACACCAAAAGCTTTCTTTACCATCCTATCTACATGAGATTCCACTTTCAGGGAACTGTGCACAGTTATACCCAGATACCTCTGTTCACCAGCATTCTTCAATTCCCTACCATTTACCATGTACGTCCTATTTTGATTTGTCCTGCCAAGATGCAGCCTCACCTCACACTTATCACCATTAAACTCCATCTGCCATCTTTCAGCCCACTCTTCCAACTGGCATTGAAAATACTTTGAAAATCTACTTCATTATCCATAACCCCACCTATCTTATTATCATCTGCAAACTTACTAATCCAATTTACCACACAATCATCCAGATCATTGATGTACATGACAAACAACAGTGGCCCCAACAAAGATCCCTGTGGCACCCCACTTGTCACTGGCCTCCAACCTGACAAACAACCATCCACCATTACTCTCTGGCATCTCCCATTCAGCCACTGTTGAATCAATCTTGCTACTCCACCATTAATACCAACCATTGAACCTTCTTAACCAACCTTCCATGAGGAACCTTGTCAAAGGCCTTACTGAAGTCCATATATACAACATCCACTGCTTTACCCTCATCAATTTCCCGAGTAACCTCTTCAAAAATTCAAGAAGATTAGTCAAACATGACCTTCCAGGCACAAATCTTTGCTGAAGCGGAACCTCTATTATGCCATATGGCTTATGGCGAACACCCTTTGAATCGTAAACACTACTTTGCACCTGAGACAGGACCTGCTAGTATGATCGACTTCGCCAAGGACTTAGCAAGAAGAGAACACGTGACCAGTGGGCTCACTAAGTTCAATGATAGATCTGAGAGATTCAGAGCATGGTAATCATCCTTTATTAACTCAATTCGGGCTTAGATCTCACTGCTAGCGAAGCGTTAGATATCTTAATAAGGTGGTTAGGCAAAGAAACGTCAGATCATGTCAGCAGAATTCGCTGAGCGCATGTTACCGGCCCATATGCTGCTCTTCAGCCGGTGTGGGACAGGCTCCTGGATTGTTACGCCGCTCCAGAGGTAATAGAAAGTTCTCTATTTAGAAGGTTGGATAGCTTCCTCCGCACAACCAGTAAGGATCACATCAAACTACGAGAACTAGGAGATTTGCTTATGGAGTTGCAGGCTGCTAATGAAGATTGATACCTACCTGGTTTGACTTATTTGGACACGGCCGTAGCATCAACACAATTGTGGATAAACTCCACCGTGGACTCCAGGAAAAATTGATCTCGTACGGTTCAAGGTATAAAGAGGAGCAACGTGCCTGGTTCCCACCATTCTCCTTCTTCACGCAGTTCATCTGTGGAGAGGCAAGAACTATAAACGACCCGGGTTTTGCCTTTTCAAGCATAGTTAATAGTCCTTCCAAGTATGAGAACCCTACCCAGACACAGAATAATCCAGGATCTCCCATATATGTTCACAAGACCGACATCGCTACCACAGCTATAGACAATACAGACACAACAGCGCACAGCAATGACCCAGCGAAGATTTGCCCCATTCACGGCAAACCTCATTCCCTCGCCAAATGTAGAGTTTTCATAGCCAAGCCCATAGATGAGCGTAAAACCTACATTAAGGAGAACAGCATATGCTTCAGGTGTTGCTCCTCGTCTTCCCACTTCGCCAAAGACTGTAAGAAAGTGCTCAAATGCAGAGAATGCGAAAGCGACCACCACATCACAACAAAGCTTGCAGGCCCTGCCCCCTGGATCTCTAAGCCCCCCCCCCCCCCCCACTCAAGAGCCAGAGCCCACAGCACAAGAGAACGAAAGTCTCAAGCTTCCAACCACAATCACTTCCCATTGCACTGAGGTATGTGGCCCTGGCCTTCAGCTCGTTCTCGCTCCAATATAAGCCTGGTAAAGATATACCCACTTGAGCGGCCTGACAGCTCAATCACAGTGTACGCAGTTTTTAATGATCGGAGTAATCGCTCTTTAGCGAGGTCAAGTTTCATTCATCAGTTTGGAATTGAAAGTACCCATCCCCTTACTCACTGAAAACCTGTGCAGGAGTGATGGAAATGACAGGAAGAAAAACAGATGGCTTCCAGGTTGAGGCTGTGAATGGAGGGATAGTAATTGATCTCCCTCCACTCACCGAGTGTGATGAAATTCCGGATAATAGGACAGAGATACCAACACTGGAGGCAGCTCGTCAACTCGCTGTGCAGCTCACATCCCAGAACTCGATCCAAATGCTCAGATTCTACTCTTGCTGGGAAGAGATATCCTCAGATATCCTCAGTGATCAAGGTGAGGCAACACATCAATGGGCCAGGCAACACTCCCTTTGTACAGAGACTGGACTTAGGCTGGGTCCTCATAGGTGATGTTTGCGTTGGGGATGTGCATAAGCCAAGCATCAGCACTTTAAAGACGTACATCCTTGACAATGGTCGACCCTCGTTCCTCACCCCCTGCCAGAGCCAAATATATCTCAGAGAGACGGCGAACCACGGCGGTGAATCAATACGTTGGGATGCGTTTCCTTCACCTGCAAGTGTCTCTGCTGACAAAGGAGTTGTGGATAACCGTGGCAGCTCAGTATTCGTGCGGACTGAGAATGATGATAAGTGTGCTCCATCATTTCAAGACAGCGCCTTTCTAAAGACTATGGAAGAAGAGTGCCATAAAGATGAAACGAACAGCTGTGTGGCGCCTCTACCTTTCAGAGTACCCAGACTTCCTCTTCCCAATAATAGGGATCAGGCCCTCTCTCGTACTGTCTCTTTACAGCGCACCCTGAGCAAAAGGCCTGCAATGAAAGAGCTGTTCATTGCATTCCTGGGAAAGGTGTTTGAGAAGAACTACGCTGAACGAGCACTCCCACAGAAAGTTGGAGAGGAAAGCTGGTATCAGCCAATATTTGGAGTTTATCCCGCTCCGAAACCAAACCAGATCAGGGTGGTCTTCGACTCCAGTGCGCAGTATGGTGGAATGTCACTCAACAACGTTTTGCTTACCGGCCCAGATACGAATAACTCCCTCCTTGGAGTGCTGATCCGCTTCCGAAAGGAACCTGTAGCCATATCAGCCGATATTCAGCAGATGTTCCATTGTTTTGTAGTGAGAAAATACCACAGGAAATACCTAAGGGTTTTATGGCACGGGGGCAACGATATGTCAAAGGACATTGTTGAGTATCGGATGCGTGTGCACGTCTTTGGGAACACTCCCTCTCCTGCCATCGCAATCTATGGGCTAAGACGCGCTGCTCAGGAAGGTGAGAATGAGGACGGATCCGATACACGTCGCTTTGTGGAGAGACATTTTCATGTAGATGATGGGCACATCTCTTTGCCCACAAAGTCCAAGACCATCGATCTGCTGAAACGAGCTCAAGCATGTCTTGCTCAGTCAAACCTGAAGCTGCACAAAATCGCTTCAAACAGTGCTGCAGTCATGAAAGCCTTCCTCGTTGATGACGTGGCAGAAGGCAAAAATGATCTTTCCTTGACTGATGAAGCGCTACCAATGCAAAGAAGCCACGGACTGTATTGGGAAATGGAGTCTGACACTTTTACCTTGAAAGTCTCTGCAGAAGAAACACCATTTATTCGACGTGGATGTTTGGCCAGAGTGAACAGCCATTTTGACCCACTCGGTTTCGAGGCACCAGTGACCATACCAGGAAGGGCACTACTGCGTGAATTATCCACCATTGACAGTTGTGACTGGGACAGACTACTTCAAGAGAAAACGCTGGAGGAGTGGAAAACGTGGATAGCTTCGCTTCGAGACTTGAAGAATTTTCATAAAGCACGCACACCACCCACCCCCCCCCCCCCACTCTCTTCTTAGTGCTAAACGCACAGAGTTGTGCCTGTTCTCTGATGCTTCCAACACATCCTTCGGTGCATTAGCCTACCTTAGAGTAATCTCCGAAAAAGGGCAATGCCATGTAGGATTTGTCCTTGGGAAAGCTAAGTTGACTCCTCAACCGGAACCTACGACACATAGGCTTGAACTCTGTGGAGCGGTGCTGGCGGTGGAGATGGCGGACCTGCTAATGGATGGAATTGACCTCAAACCTGAAGCAGTCAACTTCTACTGTGATAGCAAGGTAGTCCTGGGGTACATCTTCAATGACAGCAGACGTGTCTTTGTCTATATACATACAGGATTAGATGCATTCGACAGACTACACGCCCGGAACAGTGGCACTGTGTGCCGACAGATCAAAATCCAGCGGATCTTGCAACAAAGTCAGTGTCTGCATCACAGCTTGCCAACACTTTATGGTTTACTGGACCTGCATTTCTACACACGCCGCCAGAATGTTCTATTGAAGTGCAAGAGTCCTTTCAGTTGATTGATCCAGAGCTAGATGTCGAAATCCGTCCACAAGTCACAAGTCTCATTGCTCAAACAATGCAGAGACAACTTACCTCCCAGGGTTTCCAACGTTTCTCCACCTGGAATTCTCTTCTCAGAGCTGTGACACTTCTCATTCATGTGACTCGATCCTTCAGGTCAGATTACTCTAGTGCCTCTGATAAATGCAAAGGTTGGCTTTGGTGTGACAAGCCTTGCACTCCGGAGGGGTTGTTTGCCGCTAGAAATATCACCATCAAGGCTGCACAGAAAGAGACCTATGCTGAGGAGCTCAGTAAACACACAGGGAACAGAGAACTGCCTCGATCCAGTCCACTTGTGAAGTTGAATCGAGTGATCCAGGATGGTGTCCTTAAAGTCGGTGGACGCCTAACACATGCACCTCTGGACCAAGCCGAAAGGAGTTCTCTCATTCTGGGGAAACAAAGCCACGTCACCAAGCTAATAGTGCAGGAACATCATAAAGAGGTAAAGCACCAGGGCCGTCAGTTCACAGAGGGAGCAGGTCTGTGTATTGTCGGTGGCAAGCGACTTATCAGATCCGTTTTGCATGATTGCATCACATGTCGCAAGCTCAGGGGTAAGATGGAGAAACAGAAGATGGCTAAACTCCCCCTGGAACGCCTCAATATAACCGGCATATGTTGGTTTGGATGTATTTGGACCTTGGACAGTGGTCACTCGACGAACAAGAGAAGGTGCAGCTCAGAGCAAGCGTTGGGCGATTCTCTTTGCATGCATGAGTACCCGAGAAGTACATATTGGAGTGATAGAGTCCATGGACACTTCCAGCTGTGGATTTGGAAGCAAAGGCAACAAAGATAAGCAGGAGAAAACACTGATTGACTCTAGCCGAAGTGGGAGGAGAGACGTGAGTCAGAGGGGGGGGGGGGCAGTTGACAAGGAGAGTCAAAGCACAGGCAGACTTTACTCAGAGCTGTTGTGGATTTGGAAGCAACAACAACAAAGATAAGCATGAGAAAACACTGATTGGCTCTAGCCCAAGTGTGAGGAGAGACGTGAGTCAGAGGGGGAAAACAGTTGAAAACAGAGGAATTTGGTTTGTAAATTGGTAAATTACGCAATTTATCAGTCAATATAAGCAAGACGGCTCTTAGCGTGCGGCAGTGAGTGACCGGCCTTGTGAGGGAAGTGCCCTGTGTGAAAAGTGCAAGTCTTTGGCTCGAGAGTCTTCGGCGACGAGGCTGAAGAGGGAGTGAAGATAGAAGGAGATGTCAAACAAACTGATTCAGTGTGATGCTTGCAGTATGTGGGAGGTCAATGACACTGCTGGTGCCTCTGGCTGCTACAGATGTGAGAAGTGCTTCCAGGTACAGCTCCTGAAGGACCGTGTTGGGGAACTGGAGAAGCAAGTGGATTACCTCAGGTTCGTCCGAGAAACGGAGTCATTCCTCGACAAGTCCTACAGTAAGATTGTCACAACTAGGGTACTGGAAGAGAGAAGGTGGGTGACGGTGAACAACGGAGGGAAGCATGGAATGCAAACGTCCCCGGGTGTTGTACCTCTTGTGAACAGGTTCACCCACTGAGAAGCTGTCGGGTCAGAAGACGTGTCTACACCGAGCAGCGAACTGGCTTGCGAAGCAAAACGGGCTGTTGAGCCAAAACCAAAGAGGCCAACGTCAGACAACGCCATTGAAGTGGGAGACTCCATTGAGAGAGGTGCGGACAGGGGTTTCTGCGGCAACAGACGGGATTCGAGGATGGTGTGCTGCCTTCCTGGTGCCAGGATCCAGGATGTCACGGACAGAGAGAAGAAAATCCTCATGGGCGAAGGTGAACAGCCGGAAGTGGTAGTGCATGTTGGCACAAACGATGTCGGAAAGAAGGGGATGCATTTTCTGCAGTGTGACTTCAGAGAGCTCGGAAAAATGCTGAAAAGCAGGACCTCCAGGGTTGTCATCTCCAGTTTGCTTCCAGTTCCTCGTGCTGGCGAGAGCAGGAACAGGGAGATACGGGACCTGAATGTGTGGCTGAGGAACTGGTGCACGCGACAGGTATTTATATTCTTAGATCACAGGGATCTGTTTTGGAGTAAGGGGGAACTGTACAAACGGGACGGATTGCATCTTAACAGGTGGGGGACCAGCATTCTGGCAGGCAGGTTTGCCACTGCTAAATGGGATAGTCGAGGATGGAGTTAAAGGGAAAGGGTTTCTTAAATGTGTGAGCGAAGAGACAGAGGGGTGTACAATGAGGGTAGAAGCAATAGGTAGCAAGGTGAAAAGTAAAAGTGGCAGGCAGACAAATCCAGGGCAAAAATCAAAAAGGGCCACTTTTCACCATAATTGTATAAGGGTTGTAAAAACAAGCCTGAAGGCTTTGTGTCTAGAAGTAAGGAGCATTCGTAATAAGGTGGGTGAGTTGAATGTGCAGATAGCTACTAATGACTATGATATATTTGGGATTACGGAGACATGGCTCCAGGGTGACCAAGGCTGGGAGTTGAACATCCAGGGATATTCAATATTCAAGAGGGATAGACAGAAATGAAAAGGAGGTGGGGTAGCGTTGCTGGTTAGAGAGGAGATTAACGAACTTCCGGTGGCGCTATGGAGTAGAAGAGACTCGCGCCAACTAGCTCCGTGAAAAAACCGAAAAAACGGGGGGAAAAGACAGATCCTACCTGCAGAAGATGGCACCGATTGTTTTGCACTAAGCCCGTGACGTCATCAGGCGCGCGACACCGGCTGTATGTCGATTCAACATACTTCCCCCCGCAAGACAAAAAACGGCAAGACTAAAGAGGTAGGCCCAACTGAAGCCTCGGCCTCAGGTTTAATAACATCCCGAGAAGACTTCTCAAAGAAGAAGAAAAAGACTGAGATGGAAGAATTAAAAACGTTCCTTAAGGAGGAACTTAAAAATCTTAGATAGAACTTTCAAGAGTTTAAAGAGGAGCTGGCATCTTTATAAAAAGCAATTAAAGAACAAATTAAAGAAGATGTTACAGAGATTGTACACGAAGTCCTTGAAGACTGGACATTAGATATGTAAAGAAATATGACTCAAAATGTTGAAGAAGTAAATGAAAAACTGAATAAGATGGAATCCAGATTTGATTCTAAACTTGAACCTATTCTCCTGACATTAAACCAACACTACAAGATTGTAAAATAACTTGAGGATCTTGCTGAGACAAGCACCGCAACTACAAAACAACTCATCACTGAGAACCAACGCCTATCAAAGTTATTGCATCAAATAACTGAAAAATGTACAGACTTGGAGGGACGACAGAGGCGTCAGAACTTAAGAATCGTGGGCATCCAGGAAGGCAGAGAGGGGACTCGTGACCCCCGTGAATTTGCTGCAGAAGTACTGAAAACAATTTTGAACCTGGACCAGGCGCCATTACTTGCCCGAGCGCACAGAGTGCCGAGACGTCCCCCAAAGGTGGGCGACCGACCAAGAATAATGATAGTAAAGGTACAATATGACCATGTATTGGATGACATGATGAGGAAAATTGGCAAAAGCAGAAATCTTGTATATGAAGGAGACAAGATTAGCGTATTCAGAGATTACCCTGTGGAAGTTGCAAATAAAAGAGCGTTGTTCACAGAAACAAGAAGAATACTGAAGAACATAAAGAATCTGAGATATGGACTGTTATACCCCGCAACACTAAGAGTCAGTTACGAGAAGAATGAATACTTCTTCACCAAGCACACGGAAGCATTTGAATTTGCCAAGAACATCGAGGACAAGATCGAAGATTGAAAAATATTCAACTCTTAACACCTACCCGGATACTGCTATCTCGTAGAGAAGATATGGAACTCTAAACTTTAAACTATTATATTTAAGAGTTGCCTAAAATTCGCAATAAGAATTGGGTATATTTCCTGCAACGGATATATAATACTAACATTCTAGGACTAACCTCTAACAACTATTAATAATCAAGAATATTAACTAACACTAACTAATGATAATAAGATTATTTAGATTATTTAAGAATTAACTAAAAGTATGAAATATAAGTAAAGTATGATTCAGGTATTTTATAATGAGAAATGTTTGGTGGCTCTCTCTCTGATGTTTTCGTTTTTGATTATTCTTTGATAAATGTTTATATTATACAAAACTAACATTTCAATTTGAGACTACTAATTATACCATTAATGGAATATAATCAATATTTCTTTCCCCCCACAAATTGTATGCATCGAATTGGAAACTTTCCTTTCAAGGAAAGTACGGAGCAAGTATTTTTATAAACCAAAAGCTACGGAAGTCCATAGAAGCTTAGCCACATTAGGGTGGCTATCACTAACTGCACTAATTGTAGTTGTAGTTGCTTTTCTTTTTTACTTTCCACACTTTACTAACCCTATTTGCTATCACCTTTTGTATCTTATATCCATATAACCATATAACCATATAACAATTACAGCACGGAAACAGGCCATCTCGACCCTTCTAGTCCGTGCCGAACACATAATCTCCCCTAGTCCCATATACCTGCGCTCAGACCATAACCCTCCATTCCTTTCCCATCCATATAACTATCCAATTTATTTTTAAATGATAAAAACGAACCTGCCTCCACCACCTTCACTGGAAGCTCATTCCACACAGCTACCACTCTCTGAGTAAATAAGTTCCCCCTCATGTTACCCCTAAACTTCAGTCCCTTAATTCTCAAGTCATGTTCCCTTGTTTGAATCTTCCCTACTCTCAGTGGGAAAAGCTTTTCCACGTCAACTCTGTCTATCCCTCTCATCATTTTAAAAACCTCTATCAAGTCCCCCCTTAACCTTCTGCGCTCCAAAGAATAAAGCCCTAACTTGTTCAACCTTTCTCTGTAACTTAGTTGCTGAAACCCAGGCAACATTCTAGTAAATCTCCTCTGTACTCTCTCTATATTTTTGACATCCTTCCTATAATTAGGCGACCAAAATTGTACACCATACTCCAGAATTGGCCTCACCAATGCCTTGTACAATTTTAACATTACATCCCAACTTCTATACTCAATGCTCTGATTTATAAAGGCCAGCACACCAAAAGCTTTCTTTACCACCCTATCTACATGATATTCCACTTTCAGGGAACTGTGCACAGTTATTCCCAGATCCCTCTGTTCACCTACATTCTTCAATTCCCTACCATTTACCATGTATCCATATCATATTATATTTTGTATTTGGAATGGAATTGCATATTTTATTTAAGGAGATATGTTCGGATGGAAAACAGACGTGACCTAAAATTCATCTACCTGAAGTTCAAGTATAAGGTAGGGTTGAGTGTGCTGAATCATCTGCTCTACTACTTAATCGCAAGATGCAAGACATGAATATAAAAATTGGGGGTGAGGGAATTAAATTCTGTAGTTGGAATGTTAAGGGAATTAATGAACCTATCAAGAGAGGCAAAGTGTTAGCTCATTTAAAATCATTGAAAACAGATATAATATTTCTCCAGGAGACACATCTTAAAAAGGAAACACAACACAGATTGAAAGCAAAATGGATCGCTAAAGCGTACCACTCTTCATTCTCACATAAATCAAGAGGTGTTGCAATATTAATTCGTAAAGGTATACCCTTTAACATATATCAACGATAGAAGACATTGAAGGCAGATATATTGTAATAATAGGGGAGTTATACTTAAAAAAGGTGACTCTCCTCAATGTGTATGGACCAACTTTTGATAGCCCTCTGTTTTTTAAGAGAATTCTTAACAATATCCCGGAAGGTACACGACAAAACTTAATAATCGGTGGAGATTTAAATTGCACTTTGGATGCTTGTTTGGATAGATCATCAACTCAAAGAAAACTAAAATCTCGATCAAGTGAATTTTTAAATTCATACATTAATACTACTATTAAGGACGTTTGGAGAATTGAAAATCCATCGGGCCGAGAATATTCATTTTACTCACCAGTACATAAAACTTACTCAAGGATAGACTATTTTTTAGTAGATTCAAAACGTATCCCTTTTACCTATAACTCACAATATCATAACATCATAATCTCAGACCACGCTCCATTAACATTTATGATCAAAGTAAACGGAATGGCAGAGACACAGTCACAATGGAGATTTAATCCACAAATCTTAAAAGATAAGTCATGTAATGAATACCTAGTAAAACAGATTAAAATGTTTTTTGAGGCTAACGATAGCCCTGAAATCTCTGCCACCCTTCTTTGGGAAACATTTAAAGCATTTGTACGAGGAGCATTAATTTATTCCCAATCATTTTTTAATAAAGAGAATAGGGCTAAACAACAGAAACTGGAAATGGAAATAAAGCAATTAGACACAGAAAATGCAGCAGCACCATCCACGATAAAGACAATAAAATTGCAGTATTGAAATATAAATTAAACAAGATTTATTCAGACCAAGTTATAAAACTTTATCAACATACAAAACAATTAAATTTTGAATTTGGTGACAAACCACAAAAACTATTATCGCGTCAAATTCGCAAATTGGATGGGGAAAAAACAATATACAAAATTAGAACAGACAAGGGAGAAACATTAACACTGCCTAAAGATATTAATGATAGATTTCTACAATACTACCAAAAATTGTATTCATCTAAAATAACAGAACAATCAACGGGAATGGAAACATTTTTACAGAATTGTAAGTTTGCGGGTCGGAAAGAGAGAGAATTGCTAGGGGCTGAAATTACGATAAAAGACATTGAAGAATCAATAAAGTCCTTAAAAAAACGGAAAGTCGGCAGGACCCGATGGTCTAAATTCGGAATTGTATTAAAAAAATTATGATTTGCTTTCCCCACGCCTACAGACAATGTACAAATACGCTTATACTCAACAGAAACTCCCAGAAACTCTAAATGAATCTACAATCATACTTATACCAAAAACGGACAAGGATCTTGAAGACCCAGGTTCATACAGAGCTATAGCCCTCTTAAATACTGATCAGAAAATATTAACTAAGATTCTATCTAATAGATTGAGCTTAGTGATCAGCAAATTAATACATCCCGACCAAACAGGGTTTATCCCCAAACGGTATTTATTTTATAATCTGAGAAGATTATTTAATATTATATACTCCAATAGAATCCCTAACGCAGAGCTAGCAATTATCTCGTTAGATGCTGAAAAAGCATTTGACCAGGTAGAATGGCCATATTTATTTTGGGTGATTGAAAATTTTCAACTAGGAGAGAAGTACTGTACATGGGTTAAATTGTTATATTCTAATCCAACAGCTAGAATATTAACAAACAAAATGTTATCAACTAAATTTAATCTCTCTAGAGGCTGTAGACAAGGATGCTCACTATCCCCACTATTATTTGCTCTTGCAATCGAACCCCTAGCAGAAACCGTTAGAAACCATCCAGGAATATTTGGATACAATACTAGAGACACAAGGAATAAAATCTCATTATATGCAGATGATATACTAATATATATTACAAAATTAGAAACTAGTATTCCAAACCTATTAAATCTAATAACTCAATTTGGTCAGTTTTCGGGATATAGAATTAATTGGAATAAAAGCGAAATCATGCCAATAACAAAATTCAATGTACATACAATACAACAATCCCCTTTTAAAATAGTTAAAGATAAATTTAAATACTTAGGAATCTATGTAACTAAGACATATACCTCTTTATTTAAACTAAATTTCCCACCCTTACTGAATAAACTACATAAGAATATTCAATACTGGAAAACACTCCCCATTTCTATGCTTGGGAGAATTAATGCTATAAAAATGATTTTTTTTACCGCAACTGCTGTACCTACTTCAATTAATTCCGATATATATCCCAAAAATTTTTTATCAAAAAAGTCGATTCCATTGTTACAAGTTTTGTCTGGGATTATAAGAATCATAGAATAAGTAAAAAACATTTATGTAAATCAAAGATAAATGGAGGTCTGGCTTTGCCAAATTTCTTATTTTATTTTTGGGCAGTCCATGTTAAAAACATGAATTTATGGCTGGAAGAAATGGATCAACATCCAGATTGGCTAATGATGGAAAAGGAAGACTGTCTACCTTTTGAAATTGGACCGATCATATTTGCCCCCACAAAACTGAACAAAAAAACCTATAAAGAAAACGCCATAATACATAGTGGAATACGAATTGAAACAAATAAAAAAATATTTAAAATTGAATAATATACCACTCTGCCTTCCCATTGTAAATAATCCTTTATTCAAATCATCCTTTATGGACAAAGGTTTCACACAATGGAAAAATTATGGAATCAAAAATATAGGACATCTTTATGGGAAAGGCACTTTTCTTTCATTTCAAGAGTTACAACAGAATTATGGACTGCACTCAAATAATTTCTTCAGATATCTACAAATTAGAGATTATGTTAAATCTAATACACAAGTCTACAGGAATAGGGAATCAGAAATTCTTGATGAATGTCTGAACATGCATCCTAATACTGAAAAACTAATAGCTTATATTTATAACACCCTACTAAACAACGAGGTACCACCGACCGAACCATATAGATACAAATGGGAAAATGAAATAGGTCATCCTATCACGAAAGATAGGTGGGACGAAAGTTTACAACAAATACATCAATGTTCATTAAATGCCAGACATACTTTAATACAATTCAAGGTCTTACATAGACTACACTTCTCTAAAATAAAACTAAATAGAATCTTCCCACAAATCTCTCCTATTTGTGATAAATGTCTACATTTAGAGGCTAATTTAACACATACGTTTGCAAACTGTATAAAACAAACATTTCTGGACTGATATTTTTGAAATAACTTCAGAAGTTATTAATACAAAACTGGACCGAGATACAAAATTAATAATACTTGGAATATCAGAACAAAGCTTAACACTCACAACAAACCAAAGACATTTCATCAACTACAGTATAATAACCGGAAAAAAAATAATATTAAAATTTTGGAAAGATCCTACAACCCCCACAATTAAAATGTGGATTACGGAAATGTCGGAGACCCTATACTTAGAAAGAATTAGACTTGTCTTAATGGACAAACAAGATCTTTTCCATAAAATTTGGGCTGCATTCATTAACTATCTGAAGGGATAGATTGGCACAGCACGAGGACCCAACTGAAACTTGAACTCAGGAATAGATGAAAAGCTATACTTTATAACCTATGAACCTATCTCCATTGATGTATTACAGGTAACCCATTCCACCTCCCTTGTTTTTCTGTTGTGTTTTTTCTTTTTGCTTTCTTTTTTATTTGTAACTTTCTACCCTCTCTTTTTCCCTCTTTCTATAAAAAATAAAAACACTGGAAGCAGAAGTAATTGATAATGGAAACTTTTAATAATGTATGACTGATGTATATGAAAAGTTTTTTTTACTATAATATGTAACTACATTTTATAATATGTCTACTTCTAAAAAAAACACAAAAAAAACAAAAACAAAAAAAAAAGAAGAGAGGACATTAACGCAATAGAAAGGAAATATATTAGCTTGGAGGATGTGGAATCGATATGGGTAGAACAGCAAAATACTAAGGGGCAGAAAACGCTAGTGGGAGTTGTGTACCGGCCACCTAACCGTGGTAGTGGAGTTGGGGATGGCATCAAACAGGGAATTAGAAATGCGTGCAACAAAGGTAAAACAGTTATAATGGGTGACTTCTATCTACATATAGATTAGGTGAATCAAATTGGCATGGGTGGTGAGGAAGAGGATTTCTTGGAATGTATGCGGGATAGTTTTCTAAACCAAAATGTAGAGGAACCAACGAGAGAGCAGGCTATTCTAAACTGCGTATTGCGTAATGCGGAATGGTTAGTTAGCAGTCTTGTTGTGCGTGGCCCCTTGGGGAAGAATGACCATAATATGCTTGAGTTCTTCATTAGGATGGAGAGTGACATTGTTAATTCAGAAACAAGGGTCCTGAACTTAAAGAAAGGTGACTTTGAGGGTATGAGACGTGAATTGGCCAAGATAGACTGGCAATTGATTCTTAAAGGTTTGACGGTGGGTATGCAATGGAAGGCATTTAAAGACTGCATGGATGAGCTACAACAATTGTTCATCCCAGTTTGGCAACATAATAAATCAGGGAAGGTGGATAACAAGGGAAATCAGGGATAGTATCAAAACAAATAGATGAAGCATACAAATTAGCCTGAAAATGCAGCCTACCGGAGGACTGGGAGAAATTCAGTCCAGCAGAGGAGGACAAAGGGCTTAATTAGGAAAGGGAAAATAGATTATGAAAGAAAACTGGCAGGGAGCATAAAAACTGACTGCAAAAGTTTTTTATAGATATGTGAAGAGAAAAAGATTAGTTAAAACAAATGTAGGTCTCTTGCATTCAGAAATAGGTGAATTGATCATGGGGAACAAGGACATGGCAGACCAATTGAATAATTACTTTATTTCTGTCTTCACTAAGGAAGACATAAATAATCTGCCGGAAATAGCAGGGGACAGGGGGTCAAATGAGATGGAGGAACTGAGTGAAATCCAGGTTAGCCGGGAAGTGGTGTTAGGTAAAGTGAATGGATTAAAGGCCGATAAATCCCAAGGGCCAGATAGGCTGCATCCCAGAGTACTTAAGGAAGTAGCCCCAGAATAGTGGATGCATTAGTGATAATTTTTCAAAACTCTTTAGATGCTGGAGTAGTTCATGAGGATTGGAGGGTAGCTAATGTAACCGCACTTTATAAAAAGGGAGGGAGAGAGAAAACGGGGAATTACAGTCCAATTAGTCTAACATCGGTTGTGGGGAAACTGCTAGAATCAGTTATTAAAGATGGGATAGATGAACATTTGGAAAGTGGTGAAATCATTAGACAAAGTCAGCATGGATTTAGGATAGGTAAATCATGTCTGACGAGTCTTATAGAATTTTTCGAGGATGTGACTAGTAGAGTGGATAAGGGACACCAGTGGATGTGTTATATCTGGACTTTCAGAAGGCTTTCGACAAGGTCCCACATAAGAGATTAATATGCAAACGTAAAGCACACGGTATTAAAGGGTTCAGTATTGATGTGGATAGAGAACTGGCTGGCAGACAGGAAGCAAAGAGTAGGGGTACACGGATCATTTTCACAATGGCAGGCCGTGACGTGGGGTACCGCAAGGCTCAGTGCTGGGACCCCAGCTATTTACAATATATATTAATGATTTGGACGATGGAATGAATGCAATATCTCCATGTTTGCGGATGACACGAAGCTGGGGGGCAGTGTTAGCTGTGAGGAGGATGCTAGGAGGCTGCAAGGTGACTTGGATAGGCTGGGTGCGTGGGCAAATGCATGGCAGATGCAGTATAATGTGGATAAATGTGAGGTTATCCACTTTGGTGGCAAGAACAGGAAAATAGACTATTATCTGAATGGTGGCCGATTAGGAAAGAGGGAGATGCAACGAGACCTGGGTGTCATGGTACACCCGTCATTGAAAGTAGGCATGCAGGTGCAGCAGGCAGTGAAGAAAGCGAATGGTATGTTAGCATTCATAGCAAAAGGATTTGAGTATAGGAGCAGGGAAGTTCTACTGCAGTTGTACAGGGTCTTGGCGAAACCACACCTGGAGTATTGCATACAGTTTTGGTCTCCTAATCTGAGGAAAGACATTATTTCCATAGAGGGAGTACAGAGAAGGTTCACCAGACTGATTCCTGGGATGTCAGGACTTTCATCTGAAGAAAGACGATAGATTCGGCTTGTACTCGCTAGAATTTAGAAGATTGAGAGGGGATCTTATAGAAACTTATAACATTCTTAAGGGGTTGGACAGGTTAGATACAGCAAGATTGTTCCCGATGTTGGGGAAGTCCAGAACAAGGGGTCACAGTTTAAGGATAAGGGGGAAATCTTTTAGGACCGAGATGAGGAAAACATTTTTCACACAGAGAGTGGTGAATCTCTGGAATTCTCTGCCACAGAAGGTATTTGAGGCCAGTTCATTGGCTATATATAAGAGGGAGTTAGATGTGGCCCTTGTGGCTAAAGGGATCGGGGGTATGGAGAGAATGCAGTTACAGGGTACTGAGTTTGATGATCAGCCATGATCATATTGAAAGGCGGTGCAGGCTCGAAGGGCCGAATGGCCTACTCATGCACCTATTTTCTATGTTTCTATGTTTCTATTAACGCCCTCCGCCGGTTCTTCGCCATCCGTGGAGCAGCAAAACAGCTTAGATCCGACAACGGAATACATTTCATCGGGGCAAATAGAGAGCTGAAGATGGACAAGGACTCTACCGTGCAGACAAATATCCACAGGTACTGAAGTCAGCAGGGATGCACATGGGAGTTCAACCCCTCTCACGCTTCACACATGGGAGGGGCCTGGGAACGTTTGATTGACGTCTCGCGCAGAATCCTGGACTCCGTGTTGCTACAGCGGAAGTCACTCCACCTCACTTACGTAGTCCTTTGTACCCTCATGGATGAAGTATCAGCAATCATCAATGCTAGACCATTAGTGCCAATCTCTTGTGATCCGGACTCACCATTACTCCTAACTCCTGCAATGGTGCTTACCCAGAAGTCCGGCGTCCCAGCTCCTCCAAGCCATTTCACATGAAAATACCTCTTCAAGAGCCAATGGAGGCAGGTACACACCTTGGCCAATGAGTTCCGGGTTCGCTGGAGACGGGAGTACTTGCTAACTCTGCAGAGCAGACGTAAATGGAATGAGACACGCAGAGATCTGCAAACTGGAGACATTGTGCTTTTGAAAGACAGCCAGCTGTCCCGTAACCAATGGCTATGGGATTAGTTACCTCTGTTTCCCCAAGCAATGATGGCAAAGTGCGGAAGATAGAGGTCAGGACAGTTTCTCAAGGCACCTCTAAGAGCTACATGAGACCTGTCTCTGAAGTCATTCTTCCCCTTCCTGAGGGACAAGGATCCTGAGGTTACTTTAGCTGATGTAAGCAGTGGCATCAATCGATGTCAGGCAGGGAGTATTCTGTCCTCTGCTTGCATTTTTGTGCAATAGCGCCATCTGTTGGACCTTTATTGTGAAAGGTCAGTTGCACACAGGAAGTAGGAAGCATGAAGTAGTCTCCAATCTTTGTTTGTCTGTCATGTTTTAACATCAGAAGCAATCCTTTCCTATCCTAGCTTGTCACGCTTAAGAAAGCAATGGCGGTATGTTCATAGTGTTTGGGAAGCTATATTGGAGAGTATTTATGGCAGATGATGTTTAACTCCATTGCATTTGTGAATGTTCAGATTGCTAGCTGGCGGCCATTTTGTAGCACCTTAACATACAAGGAATAGGATTTGCAGTGGCATTAGATGGTTTTAAGTATATTGTTTATTATATATTTGCCCTATATGTTTCACTGTATTAGAAGATTTGTTTATGTCTATCTAAATGTATATTTGTGCAAAGGAGAGGAATTTGTGTATCTTCCTTTTTCCTTTATAATTTTCTCTCGTTTTTCAATAATAAGAATGTGACAGCACTGGAAAGTCATTAAACATAAGAGCTGAGATGCTAACTTCCTGACTCGCGTTTGATTATTGAATCGAGTTTGGCTGGCTGCCAATCCACTTTCTACTGTTAACAATCGCGTAGTGAGGACAGTTACATATATTTTTGGGTCTCAGCCGTAATTAAGATGACAACTGGGCCCCGCGAGAAAGCCAGATTCAGGGTAAACACAACATTCTCTCCAGCAATCTATATTTCCCTTCTTAAATAAAAGAACAACACTAGTACCCCTCCAGCCTTCCGGAGCATTGCCTGGGGCTAGAAAGGATAAAAGACCTTTGGCAAGGTTCCTGCAGCCCTTTTGTTGATTCTGTCAATATTAGATCGTTCACGTCATGCCCATCCACTTTAAATGCTCTGCATGAAACTCAATACCACCACTTTCCTGATCTCAGGATGCCCCAGTGTTCCATTATACCCTCCACTGTTATCACTATCTCCATGCCTTTCTCGTTGTTCACTACGGAAGAACAAATTTAGTAGCTTGTTCTCAACCCCTGCTCCAAGCATTAATTACCTTCTTTAACTGGAGGACTTGGAGACAAATGACGTGAAAAATATGTGATTCCTTTAGACCATGCAACAAAAGGTTGTTAAATAGAAGCAGACAACGCAGTATGATTGATTCTTCATATATTAATTCAGAACATGGCTATATGGGGTATACCATACCTGCGCTAAGGTGAGTCTAGAGTTGAAATTTATCAGGTGGTAAGGATTCCTTGGTTTGTAATCTGGCACCGAGTAACTAGATATGTTCGATATGTGTGATGAAATCTAAAGTTTGGCCCCTCTGCTGTAAATAACAAGTCCGCAGAATAGCCCCGTTTCACCCAGTAACAAAACGATAATCTACGAGTGAGGGGAAGCGGCAGGGATAATAGCAAATATAAGCCACAGAGAGTGACTACGGAGGAAAGAAAAATTACAACTAAAACAAAGGTATGTGCTCTTTATTTGAATGTATTTGCGACAGATATTGATGTGCTGCCGTTACAATGCGTCCTACGACCTCCCAACTATAGACAGAGCTGGTTGCCGGGACCAAGACTGCCTGCTCAGATTCCAGATTCCAGAATGTCCAAATAATTAGGTTGAAACTAAAATGAAAAGGAATGGATGAACAATATGGAACATGAAACATTACTTCCCATCTGCTCTCAAGATGAGAATTTCTATTCCAGGACATACGAGGTGTTATTTTTATTTAACAAACATGGTTTCTCCACTGCTGTCATAAAAGGACAGCTCACTCACGTCTCCTCAGTGTCCCTTACTTCTGATTTTGCTCCTGCTACGCAAGACGGAACAATAATCGAATTACGTTGTATCTCACCTTTTACCCCACAAACCTCCACAAACAACACATCCTGCGACATCTCCATCACTTCCAACATGATAAAACAACAGTTTCATCTTCATTGCCCAATAGTCTCCACAATCAATCCTGCGAAACCACTCAATTCAATCCCTCCCTCCAAAACCACCCCTCCCCAGATCCCTTTACCTCAACTGCAGAGGCGACTGCCTTCCGGCGAACAATAGCGTCCGACGCCTCCCGACGAACCGCGGAGTATCCGAGGCCGGGACCCACGCGGGTTGGAGCCCGTGGTCGATGGAAGCGGCGAGACCGGGGCTCCTGCTGGTCGGAGCCCGCTCACCGCGAATCGACGGACACATGCGGCTTGGGCCTGGGTCGACGGCAGGGAGGCGTCCCGAGAGGACTCGGCAGCGATAGTGGAGAGGTCGGTGCGGTGGTCGATGGAGGCTCCGACCGACGGACGAGGAAGGAACACGTGGGCTGACGACGCCGCTGCAGAGGGAGGGAATAAATAATGACCCGTCGTCGGGAAACCGCCTTGAGGGAGGGGGAAGAACAATGTGGACCCGGTGTGTGGAGACCTTGGGCGGATGGGGGGGGCGGCGCAAATACTCTGCACACTTTGGAAGCGACCTTATGTGGCGACTATTTGGTTATTACATTGGGAATGTAAAAAACAAATGTCACTAACTTGTCACATGTTACATTAAAATATTAATTCCTTCATTCATTTATTTAACACCTGTCCCTTCACCTCCATACTCACCTCCATGCAGGGACACTAGCCGTCCTTCCAGGAGAAACGGAAGATGAAGTGCACGACCTTTCAACTTGTGAACCCAGTGTTCCCGATGTGGCGTCCTGCATATCTGTGAGTCCACATGCAGACTCTGTAATTATTTCGTTTTATGCGTGTGCACGGCCTGCCGAGTCCTATTGAATCTGTTGGTTCCTAACAATTTTCGCTAATCTTCCCATCCCCGCACTGACCTTTCTGTCCTGGAGCTCCTCCATTGCTAGAGTGTGGTCACGTGCTAACTCCTCTATTGCATCTCATATTCGCATGGGTAACTTTCCCGCAAACGCAATTAACATTTAGTTCCCCAACTTTAGGTAACTGCAACCCTTCTTTCCCCACACTCGGCTCGCAACCCCCTCTTCAGTGTCCCACCTGGACGCGCATCCATTTATGCCGGCCCCTCCCCTTCGAATTATTTACATAACTTGAGCTGTCGAAAAGAAGGGTTGCAGTTATCTGAAGTTGGGGAACTCAATGTTCATACCGTTTGTGGAAAGATACCCATTCGAATATCAGATGCAATTCATGCAGTTAGCACATGGCCTCACTCTTGTAATGGAGGAACCTCAGGACAGAAAGATGAATACGGGTATGGGAAGATTTGCGAACATTGTTATTAACCGACAGATTCAATAGCCTTGGCAGGCCGAGCACGCGTGGCAGGCCTAGTACAACTCTTCAGCCCTTTGGAATGTATGGCTTTGTGGAGAGGATGGTGCGACGATGGGTGGAAGGACAGATGGTGTGAAAAATTAAGGAGTTCACGATAGGACGGACGGTTGAAAATGGCAAATGCAATAAATCATACCGTCGTGTAGTAATTAACATAGTAAAAGGGCGTAGATTTTTTTTTTGTGATTCAGAAATTGGAGGTGCAAAGGACCTTGTGAGTACTTGGAGCGGATTCACAAATGGATAATTTGCAGCTTGGGTCGGTAGTAAGGAAGGCAAATGCAATTTTAGCATTCATTTCCAGCGGACTGGAATATAATAGCAGGTACAAAATTAGATAATGCCGTGGTATATAAGGTCCCTGGTCAGACCGCATTTGGAATATTGTGAGCACTTTTAGAGCTCATATCTGAGGAAAGGTGTGCGTGCGTTGAAGAAGGTCCAAACGAGGTTGACGAGAATAATCCCAGGTACATCATGTCTCTGTGCCGGGACTTGCTGGAGTTTGGAAGGATGAGGGAGCATCTCATTGAAACATACCGAATAATGAAAGGCCTAGATTGACTGTTGGTGAAGAGCTTGTTTCTAGCTGTAGGATAGTCAAAGACCAGAAGGCACGACGTAAGAATAAAAGTGCCTTTAGAATAAAGATGAGTACGGATTTATTTAGGCAGAGGATGGTGATTCGATTAAATTAACTGCCACAGACGGATGTGGTGGCCAAGTGATTGGGTATATTAAAAATAAAATAGATCGTTTCTTAATTTGTTAAGGGCGACCAAGGTTAAGTAGAGAAGGGAAAATAATATGTTCAAGAAGGAACTGCAGATGCTGGAAAATCGAAGGTACACAAAATGCTGGAGAAACTTAGCGGGTGCAGCAGTGTCCATGAAGCGAAGGAAATAGGCGACGTTTCAGGCCGAAACCCTTCTTCAGACTGATAGGGGGTGGTGGGGCGGGGGGGGGGGGGGGGAAGGAAGGAAAAAGGGAGGAGGAGGAGCCCGAGGGCAGGGGGATGGGAGGAGACAGCTCGAGGGTTAAGGAAGAGGAAGAGACAGCAAGGGCTAGCAAAACTGGGAGAATTCAACGTTCATGCCATCGGGACGCAAACAAGCCAGGCGGAATATGAAGGAAAATAATATGGTTGAGCAGAAAAAATGACGAACAAAGATCAAATGTCCTAACAGTCCTGACGGGACAAAATGTCTAACTCCTCTCATAAGTGTCATGCGCTTATGTTCGTATTAGCCTTGTTTGTGATGTGTATGATTGCATCTGCAGAATTATCCCCAAGAGAAGAGCTTATATAGTTGAATGTCGGATGACTCATTTAAATTTAGATGCCAACATCGCATTCAAAGTTACTGAAGTAATATGTTTGTTCAAACAGCCACATATATCACGTATCCAGTTGTTACATAAGACTATATAAACTGGAGCACTTTGGATTGAATCGACTCAGTACACTTGATGACAACTGTGGATTTCAAAGTGCGTGCGGACTCTGCCAAACTCAGAAATGGGACACATATCAATCGCTCCGTCAGCATCAATTGTCTTCATATTCCTGGCGACAACAGGAGTTACTGGTAATCGATCATATCAGACGTACATGCTGAATTCAGTATTAATTGTGTTATTATGTTTTATTTTGTTATTTCACAACCGTCGACTTATTTTCAGCGATTTAATGATGGAAATTCATCTTTGTGACGGAGAACTAGAAGTACTATTATTATCTTATATACATAAATGTGTCGTTCTGTACTTGTATCTGTACTTGTTCCATTACGTGATCTAAATTCAGGAAACACACGAACTAAAGTTATATTTAAAAGATTGATGATGTGACATTGATATGATCTTTTGTTCTTTTTTGTGTTTCTCACTATGATATGGTTCACAAAGACACAATGTAGTAGCACACATCTTCCAATTAATACGTTGCTCATTATCTGTATTTGTCATCATATTTGTTGGGGTGGGAGATTGCAACATTCACGTGGTCCACCCTGTTTCGACTAATCCAATCAACTGGACGTGCACAAACACATAGATCAAATGGAACAACTTGACCTACAACTTTAGGCTGTACGCAAGAAGATCATATACATTGACTTATTTTTACCTTAACTGACATTAATTTCATTGTGCGTACACCGGACCTTGTCAACAATCACTGAGCAGCGAAAACGGTTTTGTCAGCGACAAGACATTGGTGATGGTGGAATTTAGATCCAAAACAATTTGCGGGCGGAAGTCAGTGATTGTGACATTTGAAAGACGTTTGGATAGACATATGGATATGCAGGAAATGGAGACGTCAAGTTCAAGTGAGTTTATTGTATGAGTCCCTGATAGGACAATGAAATTCTTGCTTTGCTTCAGCACACAGAACATAGTAGGCATTTACTCCAAAAAAGATCAGTGTGTCCATATATCATAATATAAATATATAAACACATGAATAAATAAATTGATCAAGTGCAAATAACAGTTAATGGATTATTATTAATCAGAGTTTTGTCCGAGCCGTGTTTAATAGCCTGGTGCCTGTGGGGAAATAGCTAGTCCTGAACATGGTTGTTGCAGTCTTCAGGCTCCTGTACCTTCTACCTGAAGGTAGCAGGGAGATGAGTGTGTGGCCAGGATGGTGTGGGTCTTTGATGATACTGCCAGCCTTTTTGAGGCAGCGACTGCGATATATCCCCTCGATGGAAGGAAGGTCAGAGCCGATGATGGACTGGGCACTGTTTACTACTTTTTGTGGTATTTTCCTCTCCAGGGCGTCCAAGTTGCAGAACCAAGCCACGATGCAATCGGTCAGCATGCTCTCTACTGTGCACCTGTAGAAGCTATAGAGAGTTCTCCTTGACAAATCGACTTTCCGTAATATTCTCAGGAAGTAGAGGCGCTGATGAGCTTTCTTGATAATTGCATTAGTGTTCTTGGACCAGGAAAGATCTTCAGAGATGTGCACGCCCAGGAATGTGAAGCTCTTGACCCTTTCAACCATCGGCCCGTTGATATAAACGGGGCTGTGGGTCCACCTCCTACTCCTTCCAAAGACCACAATCAGTTCCTTGGTTTTGCTGGTGTTGATGGCCAGGTTATTGCGCTAGCACCATATGGACAGTTGCTCGATCTCTTTTCTATACTCTGACTCATCCCCTCAATACGTGTGTCGTCAGCGAACTTGATGATGGAGTTCGCACTGTCACTGGCTACGCATGCATGAGTATTGAGTGAGTACAACGCAGCCTTGAGGTGCTACCGTGCTGATTGTTATCGAGGCTGAGACATTTCCACCAATACGAACAGACTATGGTCTGTGAATGAGGAAGTCGAGGATCCAATTGCAGAGGGATGCGCAGAGACCCAGTTCTGCGAGTTTGGTAAACAGCTTGGAGGGGAAGATTGTGTTAAATGCCGAGCTGTAATCGACATATGGGCTAAGTGCAGGAATATAAGTGATGGTATAATAATGTTGGACGCAGATAATGTTCGGCACATACAATGTGGGCCGAATGACCTGTCCTTGTTTATCAAGGAACTGCAGATGCTGGCTTATACCGTAGATAACAAAAGCTGGAGTAACTCAGCGGGTTAGACAGCAGATCTGGTAAAATAAATATGTGACGTTTCGGGTCTAGATCCTTCTTCAGACTGAGCGTCAGTGTAAAGGGAACCGAAAGATATGGAAGGTTAAGACGGAAGATATAGAACACGAAAGAAAAATATGAATACGGCGATAAAGGGAACGGACCGTCGTTAGGTGGGCGAGTTCAAAACGAGACATTTAGACTCAACAAGACTAGCGGAATAGGGACAGTGAGAGAGGCATGGAAATGTCACTTGAAGTTAGAAACAATCATATTCAAACCTCTGGGTTATAGGTTGCCCAAGGGAAATATGAGGAGCTGTTCCTTCAATTTGCGTTTGGCCTTCCTCTGTCAATGGAGGAGGCCCAGGTCGGAAAGGTCAGTGTGGGAATGGGAAGGGAATTTGAAAGGAATTTGTCAAGAACACACTCTTGACTCGACTTTTTCATAAAGATAACAAAGGCGCTCTCTGTGGGTTGTGGTTTTTTTTCGACACTGCTTATTGAATGAACGGTGGAAAATAGGTATTTTAAAACGAAATTAAATACATGTTCGGTCAGACAGCGAATTGAATTTTCCGAGTTGAGATTGAGATCGAATTCAGATTATAATCAGATCAGTTATGATGTCAGTAAACGGCGGAGCAGATTTGAGCGGCCAATTGGCCTACCTGTTCATAATCTCTATGTTTATGTAAACCGCTCCGTTATGCACTAGTTCATTGCTAAATATTTCTGTTGCAGTTAATCTGGTGGCAATTGCGATTCTATCCCCAAAAAAATGTGGTATCTCTAAATGTATCACTCGCTACCTGGTGGGAATAGCAGCGGCTGATCTCCTGGTCGTTATCAGTGACGTCATATTAAGGTGGATTCCTCTGATATATTTCCCAGGTTCATTTCTGTTCATCACTCCGGTCTGCCAATGCATTTACTTTCTGATTTTTGCATCAACAATGGTTTCCGTCTGGCTGACAGTTGCTTTCACATTTGATCGATTTGTGACCATTTGTTGTGAGAAGCTAAAAACAAAATATTGCACCAAAAAAACGGCGGCCGTGGTTATAGGTACAGTGAGTGTGCTGGGGTGTCTTGAAAGTGTCCCCCGGTACTTTAAATTGCAACATTCCTACATAATTAACAACGTTCCATGGATTTGCGTCAATAAACCAAGCTTTTACACGTCAGCCGCATGGGCGGCATTTGATTTGTTTCACCGAGTTCTAACCCCCTGTGTTCCATTCTTTTTCATTTTACTGCTCAAAGTTCTGACCTTCAGACGGATTTTAGTGTCGAGTAGAGGGTCTCCTGGGACCGGAGGGACTCCTGGACCGGAGCAAAGGAGGGAAAGGCCAAGACCCGGAGATAGCGAACCGCAGGAAATCCATTATTTTACTATTCAGTATAACCGGTAGTTTCATATTGTTGTGGGCAACACAAGTTGGTGTTAATATCTATAAGCGAATTACGAAGAATTCCGCTTACTCCCCTTTCGACACAGTTTACATTGTAGAGGACATAGCAGGGAAGCTTCAACTTCTCAGCACCTGCAGTAATACGTGCATTTATGTCCTTACTCAGAGCAAAATCAGAAATGAGCTGAAGAACGCAGTCAAATTTCCATTCAATGTAATAGTTAACTTACTTAAACAATAAAGTTCACCCGCGTTGCGGATTGCAAACTTAATTACGTTGTCGAATTCCCTCAATTGTGCCTTCCGTATGTTAGTCACTCTTGTGGTCTATCTCGAGAGTGCACGCATAATTATCTATAAACTCCGTGTTGTGAAATGAAGCAGGCCATACCTACTCGTTCACAATGGGCAGGCAACGTTCAGGCGAAGTGCTGGAAGATCACTCTTCCCATGCGTTTTGAATGACATTGTATTCTGTATCATGCCGAGGGCACCACTTAATTCGAATGCAATTCTCTCCAATGGGGATGCAGAATCGATTACAAGTACAGAAACATAGAAACATAGAAATAGGTGCAGGAGTAGGCTAGTCGGCCCTTCGAGCCTGCACCGCCATTCAATATGATCATGGCTGATCATCCAACTCAGTATCATGTACCTGCCTTCTCTCCATACCCGCTGATCCCTTTAGCCACAAGGGCCACATCTAGCTTCCTCTTAAATATAGCAATCCTGTTGTATCCTGATGTACAACGTTTGTTACTTCTAGCGATGACCCGAGCCCCACAGAAAGAGCTTCTGCGGGACGTTGATCAAATAACATACTTTGACTTCTGCGTCAGCAGCTCGTTATTGAGTTGCTGATGGGTCCTTCAAGTATATTTAATTTATTTCTTGATTGGCCAAGATATTCAGCGAACATTCGACGTGCTAATGAAAATGACGACCCCCTTTCCGACCCCAAATAGGAGAGATGACCGTCACTTTAAAGATTGCCGTGTTGTAATAAATTGACGAAAGCGATCCCGAAATATTTG
The DNA here is from genome assembly GCF_010909765.2 of Amblyraja radiata. NCBI lineage: Eukaryota > Metazoa > Chordata > Chondrichthyes > Rajiformes > Rajidae > Amblyraja > Amblyraja radiata. The sequence continues at coordinate 3,158,792 of NC_046000.1, read as the reverse complement.
TCATAAAACGGCTGCACATTATTTTTTCGCACTTGTGAATTTCCGTACGTACTTAATTAACTCTAAAATACGTCGAACGCCTCAAGCTAGGCGATCGCAGTAAGTACGCAGAGAGAAAATGGCGACCCGTGATGAAATCAACACTTGCTGCTGGTATCTCAACGGATTGCGTGTTGAAATTTAGGTAACGTTTATATCAAGGAATTCGAGACTGTCGGCTCATTTCGTCCTGTTATCCCTGATAACATCTACATTTGCTCATGATATGTTATCCACGGATAAGTAATTACTCCTAATTTAAAGACGAAATCTCCACTCCAACGACATCTATTAGCAATGCGTTCAAGAAGGAACTGCAGGTGCTGGAAGATCGAAGGTACACAAAATGCTGGAGAAACTCAGCGGGTGCAGCAGCATCTATGGAGCGAAGGGAATAGGCGAGGTTTCGGGCCGAAACCCTTCTTCAGACTGATAGGGGGTGGGGGGGGGGGGGGGGAGAGAAGGAAGGAAAAAGGGAGGAGGAGGAGCCCGAGGGCGGGGCGATGGGAGGAGACAGCTCGAGGGTTAAGGGAGGGGAGGAGACAGCAATGGATAGCAAAACTGGGAGAATTCAACGTTCATGCCATCGGGACGCAAACAACCCAGGCGGAATATGAGGTGCTGTTCTTCCAATTTCCGGTGTTGCTCATTCTGGCAATGGAGGTGACCCAGGACAGAGTGGTCGGATTGGGAATGGGAGGGGGAGTTGAAGTGCTGAGCCACCGGGAGTTCAGGTAGGTTATTGCGGACTGAGCGGAGGTGTTCGGCGAAACGATCGCACAACCTCCGTTTAGTCTCCCCGATGTAAATCAGATGACATCTAGAGCAGCGGATGCAGTGGATGAGGTTGTAGGAGATGCAGGTGAACCTTTGTCGCACATGGAACGACTGCTTGGGTCCTTGAATGGAGTCGAGGGCGGAGGTGAAGGGACAGGTATTGCATTCCTTGCGGTTGCAACGGAAAGTGCCCGGGGAGGGGGTGGTACGGGAGGGAAGGGAAGAATTGACAAGGGAGTTGCGGAGGGAGCGGTCTTTGCGGAAGGCAGACATAGGGGGAGATGGGAAGATGTGGCGAGTGGTGGGGTCACGTTGGAGGTGGCGGAAGTGGCGGAGGATTATGTGTTGTATTTGCCGGTTGGTGGGGTGAAAGGTGAGGACTGGGGGGGCTCTGCCCTTGTTGCGAGTACGGGGATGGGGAGAGAGAGCAGTGTTGCGGGGTATGGATGAGACCCTGGTGCGAGCCTCATCTATGGTAGCGGAGGGGAATCCCCGTTCCCTGAAGAACGAGGACATTTCCCATGCCCTGGTGTGGAACGTCTCATCCTGGGATCAGATGCGGCGTAGGCGGAGGAATTGGGAATAGGGGTTGGAGTCTTTACAGGGGGCAGGGTGGGAAGACGTGTAGTCCAGATAACCATGTGAGTCAGTTGGTTTGTAGTGTATGTCGGTCAGAAGATTATTAGCAATGCTATTAGCAATGCTCCTTGCGAAGTTACACGTTAAAACTAAAATATATTTTAATAATGAAAGCAACAATCCTACATCCTTTTAACAAAAATATGGTGCAAACTCTCATCAGATCAGTAAAAAGAGGAACAGAATAAACCTCAGTGCAATTATTTTTTGCATTGGCTTTGATTAATCGTGTACAGTCAAGAGGAAGTTAATTCAAATCGTCATCTGCCCCGTTAAGTTAAGAATGTTGCATGTTTTCTGGTTTTAGTTCTTCTAAATAAAACAGGGCGTGTGTTTTCTCTGTTATGTAGTTACATAATCCCTCATTATGTAACCGAATATTACATTATTAAATCCGATAGTCCTGTTTTCTTTTCAGTCCCTCCGAGAAATCCTTCCGGAAAGTAGGGAATCAAACATATACTATTACCTTTGACTTTAGAGATACAGCATGCCCTTCGGCCACCGAATCCGCGCCCGACAGCGATCACCCTGCAATCCAGCATAATCCTGCATTCTAGGGACAAGTCTACAACTTATCCAACCAAACAAACTATAAACCTGTACCCCCTTTGGACTGTGGTAGGAAACCTGTGGACCTGGAGAATGTCCACGCGGTAACAGTGAGAAAATGCAAACTCCGTAGAGACAGCAGTCACAGTCAGGATCGAACCCGCTTTGGCGTTCTGAGGCAGGAACCGTACCGTTGCGCCACGGTGTCGCCCCGTACAGGCAACACTTGTGTAGAGGGCTAAACTGTTCCTTGACATGCCAAAGGCCTTTCATATAATTCTGTACACACTGCAGAAGGTGCGCAGCATTTCTGAGAATTGTCATATTTCACCAATACATTATTTTTAGGCAATTCTCACCACTCAATTCGCAACAGATATGGAAAATCCATTGTATGGGCTCAGCAAAACATATTAATAGAGCACACTTTAGATGCGACCTTTCTTCACATTGAGGGGGGACTTTATAGTTGAGGGGGGATCTTATAGACACTTACAAAATTCTTAGGGGGTTGGACAGGCTCGATGCAGGAAGATTGTTCCCGATGTTGGGGAAGTCCAGGATAAGGGGTGACAGTTTAAGGATAAAGGGGAAATCCTTTAGGACCGAGATGAGAAAAACATTTTTCACACAGACAGTGGTAAATTTCTGGAACTCTCTGCCACAGGAGATAGTTGAGGCCAGTTCATTGGCTATATTTAAGAGGGAGTTAGATGTGGCCCTTGTGGCTAAAGGGATCAGGGGGTATGGAGAGAAGGCAGGTACAGGATACTGAGTTGAATGATCAGCCATGATCATATTGAATGGCGGTGCAGGCTCGTAGGGACGAATGGCCTACTCCTGCACCTATTTTCTATGTTTCTATGTTTCACATCTACCGTCAACCTTCACTGCATCGACACTGTCAGTGGATGGGGAACGGGAGCAGCGATTCCGTGCCGATTATCCCCGCCGATTATCCCCGCGAGAAGCAGGGCACATCTCAGCACGATATACTTATATTCAGTCTATCATTATGGAGCAAACAAACTGTTGCATCTGATAGGATGTTGTTACGAAGCTCGAAAATCTCTGCACAATAAAGTTCAAAATTATAAAGTGCATAATAGAACATAGTGTGGAATATTATTCAGTAGGTTTACAGGCGCAGGGCAATACCATACTTCGTAGATCATGAGTTGTTCAATGTACCAGGTGCCGATTTGCTCGCAACAATTTTACCTGTGCAGCAGCTAATTTACACGAAATATACACATCACGTTTCTCTGGCCCGATGCATGTATGTCCCCTTTGCATTGTTACCCTCTCTTTCTCATGGCTTTAGATTAGTTTCACAAAGAATCATACAGCAAACTAGGGATACTTATCCCACCACTACCGCATAGACCATAAATCACCACTGAAATCACATCGCACGTCCATTCTCATGTCAAAAGCTATGTCCACACCCCAATCATGATATTGGTAACAATGTAAGGCATAATCAAAGCACCCGTAGAAACCATACGTTGAAAATGCACAACCGTGAAAATGTGTGTGCGAGTGTGCGAGCGTGCTTGCGTGCGTGCGTGTGAGCGCGCGCGTGCGTGTGTTTGCATGTGCGCGCGCGTGTGTGTGTGTGTGTGTGTGTGTGTGTGTTTGTTTGTGTGTGTGTGTGTGTGTGTGTTTGTTTGTTGTGTGTGTGTGTGTGTGCGTGTGTTGGTGTGTGTGTGTGTGTGTGTGTGTCAGTTGTGTGTGTGTGTGTGTGTTTGTGTGTGTGTGTGTGTGTGTGTGTGTGTGTGTGTGTGTGTGTGTGTGTGTGTGTGTGTGTGTGTGTGTGTGTGTGTGTGTGTGTGTGTGTGTGTGTTTGGGTGTGTGTGTGTGTGTGTGTGTGCATTTTGTTAAGATACAGTTTGTGTTTTGAAAAGGGTGAATTGTGTTTCTGTGTCGTTACGTTATTGCCAAAGGCACAACTGACAATTGATCATGAACGTGGGCGTGCTGCCTTGGTGGATCTTCAGCTCACAGAACAGGTATTTCCATGCAAATAAATTCGGTTAGACACCAGGGCAGGCCCACTCAAAGCCAGGAATGTTTTCCCACAATATCCAATATGATTATACGGTTAGCAAGATATCTCACACAACTGGGTGCGTACTTCGGAAAATGAGACTGATAATCTCTGGGATTTCCTCACATCGCAAAATAGAGGCGGCGCAGGAAAGACGCGGGTCACAGTCTCCATATGAAAACATGTTATAAATAAGGAACAGATATAACATGAACATTACATTTCCAAAATAATTCATCCATTCAGAACGAACTGGCGAAAGCTGACGCCTGTCATCCCGTTTATTCTGTGCAGAACCACTCACGATAAATCAATTTGGTCTGCCTCATAGCAATCTGCGGATATTCTGCAGTTTATTAGAAACATAGAAACATAGAAACATAGAAACATAGAAACATAGAAACATAGAAACATAGAAACATAGAAAATACGTGCAGGAGGAGACCATTCGGCCCTTCGAGCCAGCACCGCCATTCAATGTGATCATGACTGATCGGACCCCTATAATAACCAGTATCTGCCTTCTCCCCATATCTCTTGACTCCACGAGCCGCTAGAGTACCTAACTCTCTCTTAAATCCATCCAGTATTTGGCCTCCACTGCCCACTGTGGCAGGGAATGCCATAAATTCACAACACTCTGGGTGAAAAAGTTGTTTCTCACCTCAGTCTTAAATGACCTCCCCTTTATTCTAAGACTGTGGCCCCTGGTTCTGGACTAATCCGAAATTGGGAATTTTTTTCATGCATCCAGCTTGTCCAGTCCTTTTATAATTTTATATGTTTCTGTAAGATAGCCCCTCATCCTTCTAAACTCCAGTGAATACAAGCCTAGTCTTTTCAATCTTTCCTCATATGATAGTCCCGCTATCCCAGGGATCAATCTCGTGAACCTACGCTGCACTGCCTCAATCACTATCACTTCCTCAAAACTGGACACAATACTCCAGAAGTGGTCTCACCGGAACCCTATATAACTGCGGAAGAACCTCTTTACTCCTGTAATGAAATCCTCTTGTTATGAAGGCCAACATTCCATTAGTTTCCTCACTGCCTGCTGTATCTGCACGCCAACTTTCAGTGACCGGTGCACAAGGACACCCAGGTCTCCCTGCACCTCCCCCTTACCTAACCTAACCCCATTGAGATAATAATCTAGCCCTTGTTTTGCCGACAAACTGGATAACCTCACATGTATCTATATTATACTGCATGTGCCACGCATCTGCCCACACACTCAACCTGTCCAGGTCACCATGCAGCATCCTAACATCTTCTTCACAGTTCACACTGCCACCCAGCTTCGTGTCATCCGCAAATTTGCTCGCGTTGCTCCTAATTCCCTCTTCCAAATCATTAATATATATGGTAAACAGTTGCGGCCCCAACACCGAGCTTTGCGGCACTCCACCCGCCACTCCCTGCCATTCTGAAAAGGACCCGTTCACTCCTACTCTTTGCTTCCGGTCTGCCAACCAATTTTCTATCCATGTCAACACCCTACCTCCAATACCATGTGCTCTAATTTTGGTCACCAGTCTCCCGTGCGGGACCTTACCAAAGGCTTTCTGAAAGTCAAGTTACACTACATCTACTGGCACCCCTTAATCCATTTTACTTGTTACATCCTCAAAATATTACAGAAGATTAATCAAGCATGATTCCCCTTTCATAAATCCATGCTGACTTGGACTAATCCTTTTACTGCTATCCAAATGCCCCATTATTACCTCTTTAATAATTGACTCCAGCATCTTTCCCACCACCGAAGTCAGGCTAACTGGTCTGCAATTCCCCGTTTTCTCTCTCGCTCCTTTCTTGAAAAGTTGGATAACATTAGCTATCCTCAAATCCACATGAACTGATCCTGAATCTATTGAACATTGTAAAATGATCACGAATGCGTCCACTATTTCTAGAGCAGCCTCCCTGAGGACCCTGGGATGCAGACCATCAGGCCCAGGGAGTGTCTCATCCTTCAGTCCCATTAGCCTACCCAATACTATTTCTCGCCTGATGAAAATTTATTTCAGTTCCTCTACCTCCTTAGATCCTCTGTCATCCTGTACATCTGGGATATGTTTGTGTATTCCTTAGTGAAGACAGATCCGAAGAGCCTATTCAACTCTTCTGCCATTTCCTTGTTGCCCATAATAATTTCACCCGTGTCTGCCTTCAAGAGATGCTCATTTGATTTTGCTACTCTTTTTCCCTTAACATATCTAAATAAGCTTTTACTGTCCTTCTTTATATTCCTGGCCAGCTTCCCCTCGTACTTCATCTTTTCAGCCCGTATTGACGTTTGTTTCCTTCTGTTGTCCTATGAAAGTGTCCCAATGCTCTGGCTTCCGGATACTATTTGCTGTGCTATACATCTTTTCTTTTACTTTTATTCTATCCCTAACCTCTTGTCAACCATGTTTGCCTCCTACTCCCCTTAGAATCGTTCTTGATTTTTGGACTGAAATGATCCTGCGTCTTCCGGATTATGCCCAGAAATTCCTGCCATTGCTGTTCCACCTTCATTCCTGCAAGGATCCCTTTTCAGTCTACTTTGGCCAGCTCCCCTCTCATGCCTTAATAGTCCCTTTTGTTCAACTGCATCACTGCCACTACTGCTTTAACGTTCTCCTTCTCAAATTGCAGATTAATACTAAACATATTATGATCATTATCTCCAAGCAGTTCCTTTACGTCGAGTTATCTTTATCATATCTGGTTCATTGGACAACACTAAATACAGGATTGCCTTTTCTCTGGTCGTCTCCATTACAAGCTGCTCTAAAAATCCATCTCGGAGCCATTTGACAAACTCTCGTTCTTGGGGTCCTGAATCAACCTGATTTTCCCAGTCTACCTGCATATTGAAATCCCCCATCACCACAGTGGCATTACCTTTGTTACATGTCAGATTTAACTCCTGCTGCACATTACAGTCTACATCCAGGCTACTATTTGGGGATCTGTAGATAACATACATTATTTTCTTCTTGCCTTTACAATTCCTCAACTCAATCCACAGTGACTCTATCTCGTGTCGCTATGTCTTCCCTCGCAAGGGACTGAATTCCCTCCCTCACCATCTGAGCTACACCCCCCCCCCTCCTCAGCCCACCTGCCTGTCCTTCCCATTGGAACCCTGAATATTAAGTTGCCAGTCCCGATCCTCCTGCAGCCACGTCTCACTAATCCCCAAAATGTCATATCTACCAACCTCTAACGGAGCCTCAAGCTCATCTACTTTACTTCTTATACTTCGCGCATTCATATACAATACATTTAATTCCTTACGCGTCTCACCTTTCACATCGATCCCTATTACACTTGGCCATACACTCCTATCCCTTTCAGAGCTTCATTTCCCGTTAATTCTGGGGGTCATTAACCATCCCTTTACTCTCCTTCCCTTCAACTCCATCCGCGACTGTCCCATTTGACACCCCACCCCCCTTAATCAGTTTAAAACCACCTGTGTAGCAGTGGCCAACCTGACTGCCACATTGCTGGTCCCCCACCTATTAAGATGCAATCCGTCCCTTTTGTACAGTTTCTCCTTACTCCAAAACAGATCCCAGTGATCTAAGAATCTAAATCCCTGCCGCCGCACCAGTTCCTCAGCCACACATTCAGGACCATTATCTCCCTGTTCCTGCGCTCGCCAGCACGAGGAATTGGAAGTAAACCGGAGATAACAACACTTGAGGTCCTGCTTTTCAGCATTTTTCCGAGCTCTCTAACGTGACGCTGCAGAATATTCATCCCCTTCATTCCGACATCGTTAGTGCCGACATGCACTACAGCTTCCGGCTGTTCACCTTCGCCCTTGAGCATTTTCTGCACTCTGTCCGTGACATCCTGGATCCTGGCACAAGGAAGGCAGCACACCATCCTCGAATCCCGACTGTTGCCGCAGAAACCCTCATATTTCTGTATTTCCCCACCTCCTATTTCAACCCCCGCTTTCCCCATGTTAGTCTTTGTGCCTTTGATTCAAATAGCTTAATTGCGCCGACTGTATGTGTGCATGTAAACATGAACTTCACTTAATTTGACAACAAAAATCCCGCACTCTGACACTTAAGCGTAAACTGCATTTTACAGACTAACATTGCTCCGGGGAATAGCAGAAACCGAATATTGGATGAGGAACATATCCAAACGTTCTCAGAATCAAATTGAATTTAACGTAGACAAACACAAATAATACGTGCTTTCTAAAGTGATGTAAATTACGACAAGCTAAACGAAGAAGTTAAAATCACCGACACCATAATTTATTGTGTTATCTCAATCATATAACAGAAATCCACTGTTATTTCTACTCACTGGCTTGAATCCTGCCACCTATTGGAGCAGCAGGCAGCTGGCGTATCCTGTGTGTAGTTCCAGGTGACACAATGGGCAAGCTGGTAGTACTATTGCCTCTCACCGCCAGGGAACCGTGCTCAATTCGGACCTCTGTGTCGTGATGCGTTCTCCCCCCTCGTGTTTCCTTGGAGTATTTCAGTTTACTCCCATATCCCAAAGAGGGGCAGGTTGGTAGGTATTTTTACATTGTCGCTAATGGTTTGGACGATGGGCCATTCGGTGGGTGCTGATGCGAATACGGGAAGATTAAATTAAGCCTAATGTGGAATTAGTGTGAATAGGTAGTTGAGAGTTGCCATGGACTTTGTGGGTCGAATGCCCCAACATGTGCTGCATCATTCTCTGACGAAACAGAAGGCCCGCCGACTGATATACACTGACAAACAAAAATGCACACGGCACGGATTGCAATTAGATTGTGAAGACACAGCAGATGCATATTTCCTCAGCATAATACATGTTTAAACAGTGGATGCAAATAATGTGGACATAAGCAGCACAACGAGTCCATGCTGCTCTCAGTTCAATTCCACCGATCGTATTCTTCGTACCCTGTGGTCACTTTCTTTGCATCTTCTCTAACAATTCCGTGCTGCCCTCGCCATTGCGTCGGAATTAATTGGTTATGTTTGGAATTTGGGAATAGATAGGTGCATTCGATTAAGCACACGTGATCTTAGTGAGAAGGTGTACTTGATGGACGTCGTTACGAGGTCGCTGGAGGTTTGCGGCAGCCAATCGATGTGGAGCAAAAGCAATATATACGACCAGTCTTTTTTTGTATCAGAAAATAGTGCTAGTGCTATCTTTAATAGCCATACGTGTCACCTAGAGAGAAAATAAAAAAATGGCGTTTTCTTTGGAGCTGCTGCTACGCCAGTTCTAGGTGTACAGCCACAGAACAAAGTAGACATGGCAATAGGTTTACAAACAGAGGGAGGGCGAGTGTTTAACCTTTGGGAATGTCTATCATATTGGCAAAGCCATTGATTGCAAATATCAAAATTGCAATTTTAGGTATCAGCTTTCAACAAAGTCAAATAGAATATGCACGATTCACATTCGAGTATTGACGGGGAATGCATCCTGGCCAGTCAGTGTCAGTTATATATAGAATACATTTACATCAGCATCCACATGGTCCTTTACCAGCGCCGTTTTCTCTTTAATCGGGAGTGACATTTCGTTCATCCACGTGGATGTGTGTGCCTCACACTAGCTTCGCTCACACACTTTGCTCAACACCAAGGGATCTTTGCATTTCCTTCTCTCCTTATATGACTGCATGTCGCAATGGCTGTGGTTTTGATGCTATGTCTGCCATTTACAACTTTGCATACTTCTATCAGATCCCCTTGCAAACATCGGCGTTCCAGAGAAAACAATAGAACGGCAAGACCTTGCAGGCCAAAATCTTAGCTGACGAAAGGCAGAAGCACGAGTAGACATGGAGGTAAATAAGGCATTTGGTATTTTTGCCTTCCTTGCTGAAGGCATTGAATACAATTGTCGCGAAGAGTTGATGCACATCTTTTGGATTTCGCAGCCCTCTTACTCCATCTATCTGGTTCACTTCTACCCCCTAGGTCACTCTATGACCCCTACTCGGGACGACAGATGGCGCAATGTGCTAAGTGTTCGGCTGGCAACCGGAAGGTAGCCGGTTCGAATCCCGCTTGGAGTGCATACTGTCGTTGTGTCCTTGGGCAAGACACTTCACCCACCTTTGCCTGTGTGTGAATGTGTGTGAGTGATTGGTGGTGGTCGGAGGGGCCGTAGGCGCAGATTGGCAGCCACGCTTCCGTCAGTCTGCCCCAGGGCAGCTGTGGATACAGAAGTAGCTTACCACCACCGAGTGTGACTGGAGTGAATGAATAATGCGATGTAAAGCGCCTTGAGTATTAGAAAGGCGCTATATAAATCCCATCCATTATTATTATTATTATTATTTCCAGCCTTCTTACTCCCCGAAGCTGGCTGCCTCCACACATGTATGTGCTGTTTACACCCAAGCCCCTTACACGTCCTTCCAACATATCTCCCTCCCAACCCTTTATGCCCCCAAGTTGGCTGCCTCCCATTCAATTACACACCCAACCTCGTTTCTCCTACCCTCCTTCCCCCCAAGCTTCGTGCCACCCAGTTCCTAACTCTCTCAAGTTGGATTTCTTCCAGCCCCTTACTTCCGAATGGTGGCCTCCCAACCCTCACGCCCCAGGCTGACTGCCGCGCAGACTTACTCTACCAAGCTGAATCCTTCTAACTCATTACGACCCGAGGCTGGTTACTCCCTGTCTCACTCCCCCAAGCTGGTTGCCTTAGCCCCTTACTCCCTAAACTGGCCACCTTCCAGCAACTTACTCTCCAACGCTGGCAACCTTTTCTCCCCCTCCCTTTTCTCCCCGTGCTATCTGCTTGAAAAGTGCTTCAAGCCTGCTGTCTCCTAGCCCGTTACATCCCAAGCCTTCTGCCTCCAAGTCCCTTATTTGTCCAAGCTGGTTAACTGCCTGTCCGTTACTCCCCCCCCCCCAACCCTGCTGAACCAGGCCCCTTACAACCACACGCTGGCTGCATGACATCACTTTAATCCCCAGCTCTGGCTCCCTCTCAGCCCCTTGCTCCCCCCCCAAACATGATGACAGCTAGCCCATTATTCCCCCAAACTCTCTGCTTCCCAACACCTGACTCCCCGAAGTTTGCTGCGTCCCAGCCCCATACTTCCCAAATACCTCCCAGTGCATTATTTCCTCTGGTCACCTGCCTCGCAGCCTCTTTCCCCTCAACTTACCTGCCTCACAGCCACACTTACTGCCACAGGTTGGCTGCTTCCCAGCGCCTTATTCGTCCAGGCACCTTTCTCCCCAATGTTTGGTACTCCCAGACCTCTTAATACACTAACCTGGCTGAGTTACTGCCCATTACTCCATCATGCTGGCTGCCTGCCATCATCTTACTCCCCAACCCTGGATCACTCCCAGCCCATGCTCACAGCCTCGTAGCCCGTTATGCTCCCCAATCTGGCTGTTGTCTTGCCACTTACTCCACCAATCAGGCTCATCCCCAGTCCTTCATTTCTCATAACTAGCTGCCTCCCACCATCTCCCTCATAGCGAGCTGCTTACTCCCCCTTATACCCCACCCCCAGATGGCCGTCTGCCAGCCTCTTATTCCCCAAAGCTGGCTGGCTGCCTGCCACTTACACCACATGCTGGATAATTCGCAGACCTTTCATTTCTCACGCTGGATGCCGTCCAACCCCTTTCTTCCCGTACTTGGTTGCCTCCTGGATCATTACTCCCCCAAAAAGACAACCAAGACCATTTTTCCACCAAGTTAGTTGCCTCCGATCAACCTATTCCCGAACTCTGGCTCACTACCAGCCCCGTTTTATCACATGCTAGCTTGCTCCCAGCCCATTACTGCACTCGCCTGGACTGGCTGATTCCAAGCCCATTACGCTTCCAAGCTGACTGCCTCCCAGCCCCAATGATCTCCCATTCTAGATGCATCCCAACACATTACCTTGTCAAACTGGCATCCATCCAGCCCCTTACTCCTCTCACACAAGCTGGCTGCCTCCCAAACCTTTGCGCCCCCCAAGCTATATGTCTCCAAGATCATTACTACTCCAAGCCTGATGCAACCGAGCCCCATTGATGCCCAATCTGGATGCTTCCCAGCCCCTTACACCGTAAAGCATGCAGTGTCTCAGACACTTACTCCTCCAGGATGCCTCTCAGCGCATTACGCACACATTATGGCTGCCTCCAAATCCCTTTCGCCGCCATTATAGATGCCTCCAAGTCCATTAATTCGTCAAGATGGCTGAATCCCAGCGCCTTACTCACCCAACCTGGCGTATTCACAGGCACTTACTCCTTCTAGTTGATTGACTCTGGCCCTTTCTCCCCCATGTTGGCTATCTCCCAGCCTCCTTACTCTTTTGAGCTGGCAGTCACTTCATCCGTAGGTCAACAAGCTGTGCGTCTACGAGTCCAGAACTTCCCAACGCTGGCTCCCTCACAGTCCATCATTTTCCCCATCATGGCTGCCACCTAGCCCCTTTCTCTCGCTACCCAGTTTCCGTCCAGCACTCGCACAAGCAGGCGTCCTCCTAACCGCATACGTTCCAAGTCGGATGCCTTCCAGCCTCATTTTGTCCCAATCTTGCAGCCTTCCAGCCCCTTACTCAGCCATGCAGGCTGCCTCAGAGTCCCTTATTCCCTCATGTTGGCTGCCTCCCAAACCCCTATTCACCCAAGCTCGCTGCCTTCCATCACCTTATCCCCAACACTAGCTCCCACACAGTACCTTACTCTTACAAGTTATCAAGCCTCTTAAAAAAGAACAACTTAGACACTTCACTACTGAACAATTATAGACCAATATCAAACCTCCCATTTCTCAGTCAAATCATTGAAAAAGCTGTTTTTAAGCAGCTGAACAATTTCATGTTAATGAACAGCGGTTTTAATGTCTTCCAGTCAGGATTTAGACCACACAGCACCGAGACGGCTCTTGTTAAGGTCTTCAATGACATTCACTTAAACACAGACAATGGCAAAATTTCAGTGTTAGTATTACTAGATCTCAGTGCTGCATTCGACACAGTCGATCACAACATATTACTAGACCGTCTGGAAAACTGGGTGGGACTTTCGGCCACAGCATTAAAATGGTTTGAATCCTACTTGAAGGACAGGGACTACTTTGTGTCTATAGGTAATTACACATCTGAGCGTGCAAAAATTACATGTGGAGTTCCCCAGGGCTCCATTCTGGGGCCTCTTCTGTTTAACATCTACATGCTTCCACTGGCTCAGATCATGAAAAACATCAACATATGTTACCATAGTTACGCAGACGACACACAAATCTACATAACAATATCACCAGGAGACTATAGTCCAATACAAGCACTGAGTAGATGCATTGAGCAAATCAACGATTGGATGAACCAGAATTTTCTCCAATTAAACAAAGACAAAACTGAAATAATTGTTTTTGGAGCCAAGGAAGAACGATTGCACCCAGATTCAAATGGTAATGCTAAAAATAACAAACCAAGCCAGAAACTTAGGAGTAGTCATGGACTCAGACCTGAACTTCAACAGCCACATGCAAACAGTCACAAAGTCAGCCTACTATCACCTAAAGAATATATCAAGGATTAAAGGACTTGTGTCTCAGCAGGATTTGGAAAAACGTGTCCATGCATTTATCTTCAGCAGGCTCGACTACTGTAACAGTGTCTTTACAGGTGTTCCTAAAAAGTCGATCAGACAGCTGCAGTTAATTCAGAACGCTGCTGCTCGAGTACTCACTAAAACCTTAGAAGTAGATCACATTACTCCAGTTCTGAGGTCTTTACACTGGCTTCCTGTCTGTCAAAGATTTGATTTCAAAATACTACTGTTGGTTTACAAAGCACTGAATGATTTAGGGGCAAAATACATTTCTGATCTTCTGCTTAGCTACGAACCACCTAGACCTCTCAGATCGTCTGGGACAGGTCTGCTCTGTGTCCCCAGAGTCAGAACTAAACATGCAGAGGCAGCATTTAGTTTTTATGCACCACATATCTGGAACAAACTCCCAGAAAACTCCAGGCCTGCTGCAACTCTCAGCTCTTTTAAATCTAGACTGAAGACTTTTCTGTTTGCCGCTGCCTTTCAGTAAACAATACAATTTATAGATTACCTATACTGCACTGTAACTTCTATTCCTGGTTTTATTCTATTTTTAATATTTTATTTGATTGCTTTTAATGTTGTGATTATTTTATCTGAATAATCTAATAATCGTTTTACACCTAAATGTCATTGTATATGTGTTTCTTTCCAATGCTGTTAATGTTTTATGTAAAGCACTTTGAATTACCTTGTTGTTGAAAGGTGCTATACAAATAAACTTGCCTTGCCTTACCTTACAAGGTGGCTCAGTCCCAGCCCCATATAGCCTCAATCCTGCTGCCGCCCAGACCCTTACTCCCCAAACGTGCATACTTTCCAGGCCCTTATTCCCACCAGCTGCCTGCCTCCCCCTAGATTGCTCACTTAATCTGCCTGACCTTAAGCCTATTATTACCCCAAGCAGCCTCTCCCTTCGCCCCTTCGTCCTCTAAGCGGAATGCCTCTCAGCCCCTTACTCCTCCAAGCAGGCTGCCTCTTAGGCGCTGCAGTTCTGCCACTGGCCGTGTGCGCGATATTGGCGCCTATGAGGGGGGCGGGATTACATTCCAGTTTTCGACTGCCTGTCCTAGAGGGATTTTCTCGGGCTGCTAGTTGCTGAAGAATAATCGATCGACCTTCCGTTCCCTATTTTTTTTTTAAATCGCGAGACAATTTAATAATTTGATTAAAATAAAAAGCGACTTCTAACGCCCTGAACGCCTACAACGTGACGGATCGCAAGAACGGGACAAAACAAAGGGTAAGTCGTTTATTTTACATATAAACTTGCTTCTTGGCATGGCTTTAATCTAATTTTACGTTGCCAAAATGTGATTTGAGCCCCATACGAAGCGGCAGTGTTTTTCCTGCCGCTATGGAATTCAAATTCACCGCAAATGCAACGTTCCAATCGATCGCGTTCCTGAAAAACCCACACGCAAGATGATTTAAATGTGTTTTTTTTGGACAATCATGTCATAAGAGCATCTAAATCGTCTATATTTTGTGTTATTGTCTATCCATAGTCAATATTTTTATACTAAATATCAGTTTTAGTCCCATGTATTGTGCTAAGAAATAGTAACTTTGATTATATTGAGTGGATGTTTCTAGATAAATTTATGTGAATTAATAATGTAATTCCTTCCATCCGGCATATAAATTCATAACAGTGAGATTTAAAAATCATGTTATATTGTGGATTATTGTGTGAATAGGATTAGTTTGTGATTTGGATACTTAGGCTATTAAAAATATATCATTTTCTTCAGAAATTTAATCTACGAGATGTTCTTAATTTACAAGTGCCGGTCCCACCAGCATGCGCCTGTATGCGGCAAGCGCGACCGAACGTGGTCGCTTGAGCCGTACGGCCTCGCGGGGCCGGTCCCACTTCGATCGCCAGAGCCGTATGGAGTTGTGCGGAGCTGGTCCCGACATCGCGCGGGGCTCCGAAGAACTGACCGTGTTTACAAATTCCGCGCGGCAAGGGCCTACCGGTCCGTAGCCGCCTCCCCGCGGGCTTCGCTCGAACTTCACTTCACTCACTCGACCTCCGCGCGTCTCCCGCTTCTGGTTTGGTCGCGCTTGCGGGAGCATGCTGGTGGGACCGGCACTTTAGGTCGCGCTTGCCGCATGCGGGTCGCATGCCCCCAATTTGTCTCCCTCTCAACCGCTCATGCCTCACGCTGAATGCACCCCTTCCCATTACTCCGATGCTCGCTACCTCCCAGCTGTTTACTCCCCAAGCTTCCTGCCCCGAGGCCTCTTACTCTGCCAATCTGTCTGTCTCCCAGCCACTTCCTTTCCCAGGCTAGAATACTCCCAGCCCCCAACTCACCCATGCTGGCTGCATCCCAAACCTTTACTTCCGCAAGCTTCAATATTGCCGCCCCCGCCCCCTATTCCCCGAATGTGGATGCCTCCCAATCCCTTACTCCCATAAGCTGGCTGCCTCCCAGCCCCTTTGCTCTCCCATGCTTAGATGTTTTGCAGTTCCTTACTCCTCCAGTTGGCTGCCTCCAACGACAAATTCCGTAATGTTGACATCTTCTCATCCCTCACTCACCTGCACCAAGCTGTCTTCCTCCTAAATCCTTTTCCCTCAACACTGAAAGCATCCCAGCGCATTACTGTTCCAAGCTGCCACCCTCTCTACCCATTCCTCCTCCAGGTTGGCTTCCCCACAGCCACTTACTCATCCAAGCTGGATTTTCCCAGCCCCTGACATCCCCAAGCTCGCTGCTTCGCATCCCTTTACGCCCGTCAGATGGACGTCTGCCATCCCCTTACCACCCTAACCTGGATGCCTCCCAGCTCCCTACAACCCCAAGCTGGCTCGCCCAAGTTGGCTGCCTTCCAGCCCCCTTACACCCCCATGCTAAATTCTTCCCAGCCTCTTACTCCATAAAGCTGGAAGCCTGTCAACCCCTTACGCCAAATGCTATATGTTCCCAGTCCATTACTTCCCAACGCTCCATTACTCCCTCGCAGCGGCTGCCTCCCAACCCCCCACTCACTCAATCTGACTGCCTCCCATCGCCTTGCTCCCCAACACTGGCTCTCACGCACAGCCCCTTACTCCAGCAACCAGGCTGCAACACCTACAATTCCGCTGCCTCCAAGCCCCGTACTCTCCAGAGCGGGACGCCTCCAGACACTTATTCAGATGTCAGTGTGTAGGAGGGCTCGCAACGTCACATTGCTGTGAGTTCGTTGATGGTAAAACGTTTGTACACGCAATTTTCACTGCGTAACTGGACTATCTCGTGATCATTTAACGATTTCAGTTGCTTATTCTATTCAAGGATTGACAGGGCTGAGGATCACTGTTGGGCCCAACTGCGTGTTGTTGTGACAGACGTGCATAATTAATGTCCAAGCGGCTGATGTGAGGTTCACGAAGCGATTGTAGGTCATCGACTATTGAACTTGTCGATTCTTACTTTAGTCCGATCTCGGGTGAAGAAACATTGGATGTTGTGTAACTCTATTCTGTCGGATTATGGGAACATGTACTGGGCGGAAATCGAATAGCAGCAGAGTGAGACATAGAAAATAGAAACATAGAAAATAGGTGCAGGAGGATGCCGTTTGTTACCATGGCTGATCATACACAATCAGTAATGCTTGACCGCCTTCTCCCCATATGCATTGCTTCCGCTAGCCTAAAGAGCTCTATCTAACTTTGTTTTAAATTCATCCAGTGAATTGGCCTCGACTGCCTTCTGCGGCAGAGAATTCCACACATTCACAATTATCTGGGTGAAAAAGTTTTATATCTTCTCAGTTTTAAACAATAGACAATAAACATTAGGTGCAGGAGTAGTCCATTCGGCCCTCGAGCCAGCACCACCATTCACGGCAAACATGACTGAGCACCCCGTTCCTGCCTTCTCCCCATATCCCTTAATTTCGCTATCTTTAAGAGCTCTATCTAACTCTCTCTTGAAAGCATCCTGATAATTGATCTCCACTTCCTTCTGAGGCAGAGAATTCCGCAAATTCACAACTCTCTGGTTGAACATATTTTTAAATGGCCTACCTCGTATTCTCAAACAATGGCCCCTGGTTCTGGGCTACCCCAATATCGGGTACATGTTTCCTGCCTCTAGGGCGTCAAATCCTTTAATAATCTTATACGTTTCAATAAAATACCCTGACATCCTGCTAAATTCCAGTGTTTACAATCCCAGTCGCTCTATTCATCCAGCATACGACATTGCCACTCCCTTGGGAATTAACCCCGTTATACTCTACCACACTAACTCAATCCAAGAATGTCCTTCCTCAGATTTGGACACCAAAACTGCACACAATACTAGGGGCCTGTACAACCGTTTTTGTCACCAAAGTGGATAACCTCACATGTATCCACATTACCATATAACCATATAACCATATAACAATTACACCACGGATACGGGCCATCTCCGCCCTACACGTCCGTGGCGAACAATTATTTCCCCCTAGTCCCATCTACCTGCACTCAGACCATAACCCTACATTCCTTACCCATCCATATAACTATCCAATTTATTTTTAAATGATAAAATCGAACCTTCCTCCACCACTTCCACTAGAAGCTCATTCCACACAGCTACCACCCTCTGAGTAAAGACGTTCCCCCTCATGTTACCCCTAAACTTCTGTCCCTTAATTCTGAAGTCATGTCCTCTTGTTTGAATCTTTGAACCATATAACCATATAACCATATAACCGTATAACAATTACAGCACGGAAACAGGCCATCTCGACCCTTCTAGTCCATGCCGAACACGTATTCTCCCCTAGTCCCATATACCTGCGCTCAGACCATAACCCTCCATTCCTTTCCCGTCCATATAACTATCCAATTTATTTATTTATTTTTTTTTGTTTTTTTTTTTGTTTTGTTTTGTTTATTTTATTAGAAGTTAATACAATACAAAACAATACAGTGGCACCTAATTTTAGGTGCCAACTATGTCATACCGTAATCCATTCTATGTACAACCTCTAGTTTTATGTTATGAGTAGGCAAGACAAGAAAAAAAAGAAAACAATAGAAAGGGGAAAGAGTGGAAAAATAGATGGTAGAGAGTAGAACAATGTGAAGTGTGGATATAAAAAATAAAAATAAAAAAATTAAAATAAAAAAGAAAAGGTGGAAAGTAGAAATAGAAGAAAAGGCCCCTTAAAAGAGAATTTTTCAAATCTATATTCGGAGATGTAGATCTATCCACGTCATGAACTGAAATCAGCAATCCTTATGGTACCGCTGCATCACATGATTCCAAAACGTCGATGAAAGGAGACCAACTCCTTAAGAATTGGTCATATTTATCTATTAGTCGGAGTCTCATTTCTTCAAGGCGTGCTATGTCCATCATATTCCTAATCCACATTTTAACAGTTGGTATGGTTGTATTTTTCCAAAATTTAAGTATCAATTTCTTTCCAATTATTAACCCATAATTAAAAAAAACATTTTGGTCTTTATTTAAATTGGTATCTTCTCCTATTATTCCAAATATAATCCATTCCATTTTGGGTTCTATTCTTGACTTGAAGAGCTTTGTAAATATATCAAATATATCACTCCAAAATTTATTCAACTTTGTACATCCTACAAATGAATGTGTTAAATTAGCGTTTTGAAACAAACATTTATCGCATCTGGGAGAGACGTTTGGATAAAATTTATTCAACCTCGTTTTTGAATAATATAGTCTATGTAATAATTTGAATTGAATTAAATTATGTCTTGTATTAATAGAACAGTTATGTGTATTCATCAAATACTTTTCCCATCTATCCTTCGAGATCTTTATCATTAGCTCATGTTCCCAATCTTCCCTTAGTGCTTCTGTTGAGGGTGATTCTCTATCTAATATATTATTATAAAAGTATGAAATTAATTTTTGTGAATCAGCCTTAATATTCATTGCTTCTTCTAAAGGGTCTAAAAATATAGTTTGAAATCTATGTATATATTTCTTCATAAAGTCACATACCTGTATATATTTAAAATATTGATTATCCTTCAATTTAAATTTTAATTTTAATTGTTGAAATGATAACAGTTTACCCAATTCATACATATCCCCTACTTTCCTAATCCCCAGTCTATCCCATTGTTGATATGTGTTGTCGATGAGAGAAGGTTTGAATGCGGGGTTGTTCAATAGTGGGGTTAGTACTGATAAATTATTTAATTTCAAGGATACTTTTATTTGTTTCCAAATTCTTATTATATTGTGAATAATTGGGTTATTCTTGTATATTATACTATTCAATTTTATCGGTGAGAGCAGGATCGTTCCTATATCGGGCGGATAGCAATCCTCTTTCTCCATTCTTATCCACTCCAACTGCTGAGTGGAACTATCCAGCCAGTACATTATGTTCTTAATATGCACTGCCCAGTAGTAATACATAAAGTTAGGTAATGATAAACCCCCAACTTCTTTAGATTTGCACAAATGCTTTCGTTGAATTCTATGTGTTCTGTAATCCCATATAAAATTAGTAACAGTGGAATCTAGTTTTTTGAAAAAATATTTTGGATATATATTGGGATCGCTTGAAACAAATATATTAATTGTGGTAAGAAAGTCATTTTTATAGCGTTGATTCTACCTATCAATGAGAGCGGAAGTGTTTTCCAAAATTTAATCATATCATTCAGTTTATTTAATAGTGGTATAAAATTGGCACTAAATAATGATTTGTGTCTTCTTGTAATTTGAATACCCAGATACTTGAATTTTTCTGTTGCAATTTTGAAGGGGAATTTTAGTAAGTGTCTCGAATCCTGTGGTTTTAAAGACATAATTTCGCTTTTATACCAATTTATTCTATATCCTGAAAAAGAGCCGAATTCCTCAATTAGTGTTAATAAGGTGGGTATACTCGTTTGTGTATTAGTAATATATAAAATAATATCATCAGCATATAGTGAAATTTTATTCTTTGAATCCTTAGTGTTATATCCGTGAATATTCGGGTGATTTCTAATCCTTTCGGCCAACGGTTCTATCATAAGGGCAAATAGCAATGGTGATAAGGCACACCCTTGCCTATTACCCCGTGATAAGTAAAATTTTGGAGATAGCGTATTGTTAGTTAATATTCTTGCCGTAGGTCTATCGTAAAGTAGTTTAACCCATCTAATAAAATTCTCTCCCATATTGAATTTTTGGAGTACCTTGTATAAATACTGCCATTCCACTTGATCAAATGCCTTCTCTGCATCCAGCGTGATAACTGAAATATCTTCATTGTCCTCATTATGAGAGTACATTATATTGAAAAGCCTTCTCAAATTATTAAATGATTGTCTTTTGGGTATAAATCCCGTTTGATCCGTATTTATTAAATTGTTAATATAAATATTTAGCCTTCTAGCTAGAATCTTTGCTAAAATTTTCTGATCCGTATTTAGTAGTGAAATAGCTCTATAAGAACCCGGTTCATCTAAATCGTTATCTTTTTTTGGTATAAGTGTTATTGTTGCTTCTGCTAGGGTTTCTGGTAGTTTATTTTCGGTATAAGCCTGCGTGTATAAATTGAATAATCTTGGTATAATTGACTCCTGAAATCTTTTATAAAATTCATTACTAAAACCGTCTGGTCCTGGGGTCTTCCCATTTTTCAGTGAGTTTATTATTTGTTTTATTTCTTCACCAGTAATCCGTGCTCCTAATTGCTCTTGTTCTAAACTATCCAATTTTGGGAGCTTGCAATTATCTAAAAAATTTGTAATTTTACTTACATCTGTATTTATTTTAGATGTATATAAATTGTGATAAAATTGGGCAAACCTCTTGTTAATATCCTTAGGCAGTGTTAAAAACTCACCCTTATCCGATTTAATTTTAGTAATAGTTTTTTCCTTTTCTCGTTGCTTCAGTTGCCTCGCAAGTAGTTTATGTGGCTTATCCCCAAATTCGAAGTGTGCTTGTTTTGTAATTTGGAATAATTTTATTAATCTAGCCGATAGTATTCTATTGACTTTATATTTCAATAAAGTTATCTTATTATGTTTATGTATGGTTGGGTCAGTTGCATTGTCCAGTTCTAGTAGTTTTATTTTCTGTTCTATCCGCTGAAGTTCTCTTTTATTTTCCTTATTTTGAAAACTTTGGTAAGAAATTATGACGCCGCGAATATATGCCTTAAAGGTTTCCCATAATAGCGGTGCAGAAATACCTGGCGTGTCATTTATTTCGAAAAAAAGTTTTATTTGTTCTTTTATATACTCATAACCCTGCGGGTTATTTAATATATGTACATTGAATCTCCAAAAAGGTTTTATACTCGGCATTCCCTCAATTTTAAGTATAAAAGTCAATGGTGAATGATCAGAAATAATACTATTATGATATGATGGTTTATTCGTATACGGGATTAATTTGTGTCCAATAAAAAATAATCAATTCGCGAATAAGTTTTGTGAACTGATGAATAAAATGAGTATTCCCTACCGCTTGGATTTGCTATTCTCCAAATATCAGCTATGTTATTATTTTTTATATAAGTATTTAAAAATTCACAGGTCTTAGTTTTAACAAGACGCTTCTCTAGCTTTATTGATTTATCTAAGTATGGATCTATAACACAGTTGAAATCTCCCCCCATGATTATATTTTGATAATTATGCTCTGCGATTAAATCTATTATTTTCCTAAAAAATTGTGGGTTATCAAAATTAGGCGCGTAAATATTTATCATAGTTAATGGTGTATTGTAAATTTCTCCCGTGACTATAACATATCTTCCCTCTTTATCAGATATAGATGTCTTTAATTTAAAAGGTATACCCTTCCGAATTATAATAGCCGTGCCTCTTGCTTTAGAGGTGAATGAGGAGTAATAGGTTTGACCTATCCAAATTGCCCTTAATCTGATCTGAGTTTGTTGTTTCAGATGTGTCTCTTGTAGGAAAGCAATATCCATATTTAATGATTTTAATTGTGCCAGAATTTTACCCCTCTTAATTGGCTCATTCGCACCTCTGATGTTCCAACTACAGAAGGTGAGACCTCCGATATTTATTCGACTATTATCTTGCATTGGCTATTATTACCAGACTGTATGATTTATGTGATGCAGCCAAGTACCTCGGAATCCCGAATCCAGAGTTGTCCTTCATAATTTCTACAGTAGTTCTACATCTCCTGACACTTTTAAATATAAATAAGGGAAAAAGAAAAATATAAAATAAAGTGTACATAAATATTGTTAAGTCACACAACAAATAATTGTGAATAAACAAAAAAAGTGAATGTAATTTATCAAAAAAAGCGATAAATTACAAAAAAGCCACCTAAGGTAGCTAGATTTATTTTTAAATTGACCTCCGTCGATGAAATTATGCACTGGGCCTTGTCCCCCTATTAGAATTTGACCCAGCGTTAGTCGGTCCCCTCTAATTGTTACCAAAATTATCATATCAGGTCAACAGCTGAACAGCTTAAAATAGAATAAAATAAAAGGGAAGGTAGAAGATTTGGATTAAAATTAAAGTAATTATGGGTTAAAGTACCTCGTCAATAATGACACTTTTCATTTACCTGTATGTTAAGTAATTCATAATTAGTATTTAGTATTTAAAATATATGTCTAACCTCCCCCATCCTTCCTGCTATATAGTTAGTCGTGTTAGTATAGTACATTGCGCCTTTAACGTTAGTTGAGTTTATTGCGCGCAAGTGGTTAGTTAGTTAGTTAATTATATATATAAATAATAGGTCATATATCATATAGTGTGGAACAGATGCCTCATAATGGCCATTTCAAAAGGAGACGGTCTCATAGTTCTCCGTGCTGAGGGGTTTGTTGACGAGCTTGCGACCTTGAGCTTCCATCTGTGCTTTCAGTTCAGAAGTTTAATTTATTTTTTAATGATAAAAACGAACCTGCCTCCACCACCTTCCCTGGAATCTCATTCCACACAGCCACCACTCTCTGAGTAAAGAGATTCCCCCTCTATGGGAAAAGCTTGTCCACGTCAACTCTGTCTATCCCTCTCATCATTTTAAAGACCTCTATCAAGACCCCCCTTAACCTTCTGCGCTCCAGAGAATAAATACCTAACTTATTCAACCTTTCTCTGTAACTTAGATGCTGAAACCCAGGCAACATTCTAGTAAATCTCCACTGTACTCTCTATATGTTGTTGACATCCTTCCTATAATTGGGCGACCAAAATTGTACACCATACTCCAGAATTGATCTCACCAATGCCTTGTACAATTTTAACATTACATCCCAACTTCTATACTCAATGCTCTGATTTATTAAGACTAGCATGCCAAAAGCTTTCTTTACCACTCTATCTTCAGGGAACTGTGCACAGTTATTCCTAGATCCCTCTGTTCAACTGCATACCTCAATTCGCCCATTTACCATGTACGTCCTATTTTGATTTGTCCTGCCAAGATGTTGCACCTCACACTTATCAGCATTAAACTCCATCTGCCATCTTTCAGCCCATTCTTCCAAATTGCCTAATCTCTCTGTAGACTTTGGAAATTTACTTCATTACCACAACACCACCTATCTTAGTATCATCTGCATACTTACTAATCCAATTTACCACACCTTCATCCAGATCATTGATGTACATGACAAGCAACAGTGGACCCAACGCTGATCCCTGAGGCACCCCACTAGTCACCTGCCTCCAACCTGACAAACAGCTAACCACCATTACTCTCCGGCGTCTCCCATTCAGCCACTGTTGAATCCATCTTGCTACTCCTGCATTTATACCCAACAATTGAACCTTCTTAACCAACTTTCCATGAGGAACCTTGTCAAAGGCCTTACTAAAGTCCATATAGACAACATCCACTGCTTTATCCTCATCAATTTCCCTAGTGACCTCTTCAAAAAATTCAAGAAGGTTAGTCACACATGACCTTCCAGGCACAAATCCATGTTGACTGTTCCTAATCAGACCCTGTTTATCCAGATGCTTATATATATTATCTCTAAGTATCTTTTCCATTAATGTGCCCACCACTGAAGTCAAACTAACAGGTCTATAATTGCTAGGTTTACTCTTAGAACCCTTTTTTAAACGGAGCAACACGCGCAGTACGCCGATCCTCGGGCACTTTTCCCGTTTCTAATGACATTTGACATATTCCTGTCATAGCCCTTGCTATTTCTACACTAACTTCCCTCAATGCCCTAGGAAATATCCTGTCAGGACCTGGAGACTTATCCACTTTACTATTTTTCAAAAGTGTCAGTACTTCTTTTTCTTTGAATCCATAGCTACTCTACTTGTTTCCCTTACCTCACATAATTCAATACCCTTCTCCTCGGTGAATACCGAAGAAAATAAATTGTTCAATATCTCCCCCATCTATTTTGGCTCTGCATATAGCTGTCTACTGTTTCTCTCGAATGGACCAATTTTATCCCTCGTTATCCTTTTGCTATTAATATAGCTGTAGAAACCCTTTGGATTTACTTTCACCTTACTTGCCAAAGCAACCTCATATCTTCTTTTAGCTTTTCTAATTTCTTTCTTAAGATTCTTTTTACATTCTTTTTACTCCTCAAGCATCTCATTCACTCCACGCTGCCTATAATTATTGTAGATCTCTCTCTTTTTCAGAACCAAGTGTCCAATTTCCCTTGAAAACCATGGCTCTTTCCAATGTTTACTATTTCCATTCCACCGAACAGGGACATAAAGATTATGTACTTACAATTTCCCCTTTAAATATCCTCCATTTCTCTTCTACATCCTTCCCATAAAACAAAATATCCCAATTCACTCCTTTTAAATCCTTTCGCATCTCATCAAAGTTAGCCTTTCTCCAATCAAAAATCCCAACCTAAGGTCCAGTTCTGACCCTCTCCATAATTATATTGAAACTAATGGTATTGTGATCACTGGACCCGAAGTGCTCCCCAACGCATACCTCCGCCACCTGACCTGTCTCATTTCCTAACAGGAGGTCCAGCACTGCCCCTTCTCTAGTAGATACCTCTATGTATTGCTGCAAAAACTATCCTGCACACATTTTACAAACTCCAAACCATCCAGATCTTTTACAGAATGTGTTTCCCAGTCTATGTGTGGCAAATTGAAATTCTCCCGCAATCACTACCTTGTGCTTTCCACTTTTATCTGCTATCTCCTTACATATTTGCTCTTCCAATTCTCGCTCCCCATTTGGCGGTCTATAATACACCCCTATAAGTGTTGCTACACCTTTCCCACTTCTCAGTTCTACCCAAATAACCTCCCTAGACGAGCCTCAAATCTATCCTGTCAAAGCACTACTGTAATATCTTCCATGACAAGCAATGCAACACCTCCACCTCTTGCCCCTCCAATTCTATCACACCTGAAGCAACGAAATCTGGAATATTTGGTTTCCAATCACAGCCCTCCTGCAACTATGTTTCACTGATCGCCACAACATCATAAATCCAGGTGTCAATCCAGGCTCTAAGCTCATCCACCTATCTTGCAATGCCCCTAGCATTAAAATATGCACATTTAAGAAATCCACCGCCTATTTTTCTCTGTTTTTCTTCTTTTCCTCCTAGATTTTGGGTCCGAGTGCTACCCTTCTCTGCCTCCTGCCTAACACTCTGTCTACTAGCTTTCTCTATGTGAGTCGCGCCCCCCAACCATTCTAGTTTAAAGTCTCCCCAGTAGCTTTTGCAAATCTCCCCGCCAGGATATTGGTCCCCCTCGGGTTCAAGTGCAACCCGTGTTTTCTGTACAGGTCACACCTTCCCCAAAAGAAGTCCCAGTGATCCAGAAACTTGAATCCCTGCCCACTGCACCAGTCCTTCAGCCACGCATTTATCCTCCACCTCGCTCCATTCCTACTCTCATTGTCGCGTGGCACAGGCAGTAATCCTGAGATTGTTACTTTTTTGGTCCTTTTCCTTAACTCTCCTGCCAACTCCCTAAATTCTCCCTTCAGGACCTCTTCTCTTTTTTTTAACCTATGTCATTGGTACCTATATGTACCACGACCTCAGGCTCCTCTCCCTCTGATTTCAGGATATCTTGGACGCGTTGAGACACATCCGAAACCCTGGCACCAGGGAGGCAGACTACCATCCGGGTCACCCGCCTGCGTCCAAAGAATCGCCTATCCGACCCCCTACCTATAGAGTCCCCAATTACTATTGCCAGCTTCTATTTTTCCCTACCTTTCTGAGCAAAAGGGCCGGTCACTTTGCCGGAGGCCCGGCCGCTATCGCTACCCCAGGCAGGCTGCCCCCCCCCCCTCCACCCCCCAACCGTACTCAAACAGGAGTACTTATTTTCAAAGTGTACAGACACTGGGGTACTCACTCGTCCCTGCCTCTGCCCCTTGCTCTTCCTAAACGTGACCCACATGTCTGTCGCCTATGGTTTTGGAGTGACCACCTCCCTATAACTCCTCTCTATGACCTCCTCACTCTCCCTGACCAGACAGAGGTCATCGAGCTGCTGCTCCAGGATCCTAATACGGTCCCTTAGGAGCCCCATCCCGATGCACTTGGCGCAGATGTGGACGTCTGCAAGGCTATCCGACTACATGACTTCCCACATCTGACATCCAGAAGAGTAAACTGCCCGGGCCCTCATTCTCCCGCCTTACCCTGGATACAAACAATACAAACTGCTGAAAGAAATCAGCAGGGATCTGACTCACAATCAGCTGCTCCCCCTTGTCGTTTAAACAGTACCTTTACTAAATAAAACACTGTACCCTTAGCTCACTGTACCGTTACTAAAAAAAACACTGTACCCATAGCTCCCTGTACCTTTACTAAAAAAAAAGCACTGTACACTTAGCTCACTGTACCTTTACTAAAGCACTGTACCTTTAACCAGAAAGCAGAAATGCTAACCTGAGGTTGCACCCAATCAGCTGCGTCCCCGAGTCTGCTTCCACCAATCAGCGGCTTCCACCAGAACCCTTCCTATGAAGTGTGGAACGTTACAGATTTCGGTAAAAGCCCCGGGCCCGATTTAAACACTGACCGCGCAAAAACTCCTCCTCTTGCTCCAACGTCTCCTGGGCCTCTGTGAAAGCAAGCCCCGCGCCCGATTTAAACACTCACCGCCCAGAAACTCCTCCTCTTGCTCCAACGGCTCCCGCGCCTCTGTGAAAGCATGCCCCGCGCCCGATTTAAACACTGACCGCCCAGAAACTCCTCCTCTTGCTCTAAAGGCTCCCGGGCCTCTGTGAAAACAAGCCCCGCGCCCTATTTAAACATTCACCGCCCAGAAACCCCTCCTCTTGATCCAACGGCTCCCGGGCCTCTGTGAAAGCAAGCCCCGCGCCCGATTTAAACACTGATTGCCTAGAAACCCCTCCTCTTGCTCCAACGTAATCTGTAAATTTGCTAATTTTACCCCACATCCCCTCATCTAAATCATTAATGTGTATTGTAAATGGTTGCGGTCCCAGCACCGAGCCATGTGGCACATCACTAGTCAATGCCTGCCATTCTGAAAGGGACCCGTTAAACACTTCCCTTTTTTGCCCGTCTGCCTACCAAATTTCTATCCATGTCAGTACCCTACCCCAATTACCACGTGCTCTAATGTTGCCCACTAATCACCAATGTGGGACCTTATCAAAGGCTTTCTTAAAGTCCAGGTACACTACATCCACTGGCTCTCTCTTGACCATTTCCCTATTTACATCATCAAAAAATTCCAGAAGATTTTTCAAACATGATTTCCCTTTCGTAAATCTATGCCGACTCGGACCGATCCTGTTACTTAAGATTGATGATGGACCTGGGGATCAGTGGACAAGCCCTACGACAGACCATCGAAGAAACATCACGGGTGGCAGAGCGGAGTAGCCAGTGGCTCGGGCCGAAGAGGAAAGACCCCATTTGGTTTCCCAAATAACCGACTAGACGGATGCAGAGGGGTGGTTCTGGGACGCCAGAATGCACCGCTGAGCCTACTGGAGACGTCGTGGGTTCAATCAGCGGAAAGAAGATGAATGTAGGTGCCCACTTGATAACCCCAATGACGTGTGTGCCTAGTCTTTCTCAACATCGGAGGAGCATAGGTGAGTGCAGAAGGCTGCCATCACCATCGGGAGTAAATTGATATTTGGCACTTTGTACTTTTAACATCTAGTCCTGTGTATTTGTAAACATTGACCCTGGAATGAACCGTGAACTGCCGTGAATAGAATGGCCGACAACAAGGGAAATACCTTGTGACTGCTGGAAAGACAGCTGACAGGAGGAAATAAACCCCAACTGGGGCAGGCATGGGCTAGCTACCCATGTCAGCAGGATCCAATACTATTCAGTATTTTGGAGACACCCGCATATGGCTACGAAAAGAATTAAATAAATACCTCCAGTGCCTGCGAGAGCGGGGGCTGAAGATGACTCATTTACGAAAACACGGGCATAGACCTTGGAACGGAAAAGTCATGAGCAACACATGCACTCAACAAGAACCATGCGCACAATCATCATCCGAGAAGATGCTTCAGGTCTGCTCCTGCGGCTGGATGAAAATAGCATCTTCAAAGGGCGTGAAAATACATCAAGGAAAGAAAGGGTGATAGAGAAATGCTAAACAGGGACCTCGCATTGATAAGTACTTCCTGATAAGTCAATCAAGTAAGTCGAATGAAGACCAGCGATGGAGTCTCGCCAAAGTTCGCAGGGCATCAGCGCCCCTGATGAAGGAAACTCAAGCACAGTTACGCAGGCAGAGGAAGATATGGAGCCCATCCAGCCAAGAAAACCAACAATGGAGAAAAAGATCAGCAGAAGAAAACCTCGCGTCAAATGGCCTGGAGCCTCGGAGAAGAAAGAATGGCAGACCATAAATGTACACTTGACATGTATTTTACAGGGGTACAGTTGAAAGGAAGCTTGATAAGATGGGAAACATCATATATGGCTATGGAGCAGAACGATATGGAATAAGGGAGAAAAAGGAAAAGGCACCAGCTTTGGAAAGGAAGTCCAGACTGCAAAAGGAGAATGCATGCCTAATGCGGGAGAGAAGGCAGCTAAGAAGCAGTGGAGGAAGGCATCTGCTATTGAGAAGGAGGGCATCACTGTTCCTTGGGAGGATGCTATGCGGGAAGCCTTCGAAAGAAAAAAAACTGCGATATATTGGAGTATTGCGTACAGTTTTGGTCTACAAATCTGAGGAAGGACATTATTGCCATAGAGGGAGTGCAGAGAATGTTCACCAGACTGATTCCTGGGATGTCAGGACTGTCTTATGAAGAAAGACTGGATAGACTTGGTTTATACTCTCTAGAATTTAGGAGATTAAGAGGGGATCTTATAGAAACTTACAACATTCTTAAGGGGTTGGACAGGCTAGATGCAGGAAGTTTGTTCCCGATGTTGGGGAAGTCCAGGACAATGGGTCACAGCTTAAGGATAAGGGGGAATTCCTTTAAAACCGAGATGAGAAGAACTTTTTTCACACAGAGAGTGGTGAAACTCTGGAACTCTCTGCCACAGAGGATAGTCGAGGCCAGTTCATTGGCTATATTTAAGAGGGAGTTAGATGTGGCCCTTGTGCCTAAGGGGATCAGAGGGTATGGAGAGAAGGCAGGTACGGGATACTGAGTTGGATGATCAGCCATGATCATATTGAATGGCGGTGCAGTCTCGAAGGGCCGAATGGCCTACTCCAGCACCTAATTTCTATGTTTCAATGTTTCTATGTTTAATACTCTGGGAAGCAGGGCATCAGGCCATGGTAATATATCAGTCTTCAGTCCCATCATTCTACCCACTAGCATTTCCTGCCTTATGTGAAGTTCCTTCATTTCCTCCGTCACCCTAGGTCATCTGGCCACTAATACATCTGGGAGATTGCTTTTGTCTTCCTTAGTGAAGACAGATCCAAAGTACTTGTTCAACTCTTCTGCATTTCCTTGTTCCCCATAGTAAATTCACCTGTTTTGTCCACAAGGATCAAATGATCTTAACGAAGTATTCGCATACCTAAAGACGCTTTTATTATTCTCCTTCATATTCTCGGCTGGCTTACCTACGTACTTCAGCTTTTCTCCTCGTATTGTCATTGTATTTATCTTCTGTATCATCTTCTGAAAATGACCAATCCTCTGTTTTCCCGCTCATCTTTGCCGTGTTATGCTCCTGGTTTATTTTTATACTCACCTTGAGTACCCTTGTCAGCCACGGTCGCCTCTTGCTTCCCTTAGAATCTTTCTTCCTATCTGGAATGAACTGTGCTCGCACCTTCTGTATTATTCCAAGAAATATCTGCCTGTGTTGCTCCACTGACATCCCTGCTATGGTCCTTTCCCAGTCAAATTTTGGTCAGCTCCCTTTGCTCAACTGTAATACTGACTTACTGACTTTCAGTACGGCCACCCCTTTATTCTTGGAATATGGCCCCTGGTTCCAGACTCACCCAACATGGGGAGGATTTTCCTTCACACAGATCATGATCCTTCAGCAAACAGCGCGAGTCCGATCTTCACATCACAAAGCCAGCACTAGACACGATTCAGTACCTTAACCCCCTGCGACACCTGGTATAGCGGTGAGCAAAGCAGTTGGCCCGGGATCTTTTCCCGGCTATCGCAATTTAAACACTTTTACGTATTTAGCATTTGAACTGATGGAAACAAACTTCACACAGAGCACGAAACGTGCAGAAGTCGATGGGCCGATGGTCTACTACGGCAAACTGACGTGCAACTTCTTCAATCCACTCACATCTGTAGTTCAATTGAATGCGATTCATTCGCCATTTGATATATGCATCACTGTGTCACTGCGGCTTACCATTCTCACTCTACTCCCGGTTACCAGAGCAAACAAGATAAGGGGATTGATTCAAAACGAGTGACGTGGGCTCCTCGCCGCAGGCTCTCTTTCTAAGTTTACTCCCTGGAATCTCCCTCCCCACTTTTACTCTATTTTGACATGGACTTACAATACAATACAATACAATTTATTGTCATTTGAGCCTCAGTGAGGCTCAAACGAAATTCTGTTTCCACAGCCATACAAACAAAGACAATTCCTAGACATACACACAATTTAGTTCACACAAACATCCATCACAGTGAACCCACTGTGTTGGAAGGCAAAGTATTTTCTCTCCCCTGTTCTCCATGTCTCTCCCGATGTCCAAGCCCCAGGCGGGCGATAATAAGTCCCACGGCCATTTTAGGCCGTGCCGGGCGATTTACGGCCCCGCTCCCGGTCTAAAAGTCTCGAAGTTGGAGCCCCGCTCCACGTGGAGGCCGCTCCACGGCGCTAGGCCCCAACGACAACGGAGACCCGACAGGGAAAAGGTCGGGTCTCCCAGACAGGGAAGAGATTTTAAACGGTTTCCCCCTGCCCCCCCGCCCCCCACATATACACATTTAAAACCAGTGTTAAAAAACACCAAACACTACATTTAACTAGACAAAAAATAAAAAAAAGACAGACAGGCTGTAGGGGCCGCTGCAACGGGTGAGTCGCGCCGCCAATCTTCAAGGCGTCCTTCTGCACTGACAGTGAAATGGAATCATACAACTCATAATCAAGCTTCCCGTAATCGTCTGTTTTACCGATTTTACCGATTTGTCTGTGGATCTTAATGATATTTGGATTCTGTTGGGAAATGCGTGGGTGGAAAATGAAAACCAAGGCCGAATGCAGAGCATAACTGGTCATTTTTTCCTAACTTGTACACTGCTGGCCCGAAACTTGGAAAATTAGTTCCCTTCGTAGATGCTGCTGGAACCACTGAATACCCCAGTGGATTGATATTTGCTCCAGATTCCGTGGGATGTTGGAGATAATTTATCCCTACCTACACAAGCTGGACCCTAAACTAACTGCTCTACACTAACTGGACACTGAACTACGAACTATTGTTTTCGCAGCTGCTATCAGGCAACATAACCGTCCTTTCACCAGCCAAAGTGCGGTCCTGGCCTCCCATCCACCACATCGGAGACCTATAACTTGCCTTAAATCATTGCATTAAATGTTGCACTTTTTATTGTTTTCACGTTTCCTGCGCTGGATAGCATGTAACCGGTGTTTCCCTATATTACGTACACGTGGC
Source organism: Amblyraja radiata (assembly GCF_010909765.2). NCBI lineage: Eukaryota > Metazoa > Chordata > Chondrichthyes > Rajiformes > Rajidae > Amblyraja > Amblyraja radiata. The sequence continues at coordinate 3,126,142 of NC_046000.1, read as the reverse complement.
AATAATCTAAGTTGACTGAGGTCTTTAGGCGTTTGCAATCAAATTGGTTTCATTTTATTTTGTTCCTATTAATAACATGTTTACCGGAATATTATGCGGCAGCAAGTAAGAATGTTATTGTATCGTCTTCGGGACATATGACAATTAAATGCTTTTAATTCTTGAACTCGCTTTCCCAGCTCTCTGGGACTCGTGGCATAATCGCGTTTGCAAGTAAAAGGCAGAATCTGTTCAAAGCTCCGGTGGATGTTCCCGGGAATTTTCCGTCACGTTTCAAAATTCACCGTCACCACCGTGGAGATGCCAGAAAATGAACTCGGGGCCTCATACATACAAAACATGCGCTCTTCCGCTGAGCTACACCCCCTATGCTGCAAGCAGCTCTGAGAGTAAACCTCCTGTCGTTTCGCTTCTGCCGAGAAAGAAACACATATTTTGAAGGATTGAAAATAGCTGGGCGGGTCGATTAGGCATTCAATTTGCTCTGGCCCTCCACATGATTTTGCCTGGTCATCTGAACTCAGTCCACTGACCCAACCTACTTCCTATACCCCAGGCCGCCGCTTGCGTCAAGGTATTTATTTGCTCATTGTTGCAGCCTTTTTCAGAAAATGGAGATAAAGAGAGGGGGGATATAGATAGAGAA
>NC_046000.1:3078969-3125483 GCF_010909765.2 Amblyraja radiata | reverse complement strand
TAGACAAAAGTGCAGGAGAAATTCCGCGGGTCCAGCAGCATCTATGGAGCGAAGGAAATAGGCAACGTTTCGGGCGGAAACCCTGCTGGTTTCTGCAAGGCACAGTAAACGATAATACCCACATTCGGGGAGTTACGTTCGAGAGGCGTGACACCGATCTGACCGTGGATGCTGGGGCCGATGTAATGCGTGGAGGCAGATTGCCGCAAATGACTCTGTCAACACAGGAGGGACATGGGCCCTCCTAGAGTCTCATTACGGTAGAAAGTTCAGTTCCTGTGGATTGGAGGTTAGGCAGTGGCGAGTGGAGTGCCGCAGGGCTCGGTGTTGGGGCCGCAACTGTTTACCATATATATTAATGATTTGCAAGAGGGAATTAGAAGCATCGCTAGCAAGCCGTAAAGAGGATGTTAGGACGTTGCAGTGTGACCTGGACAGGTTGTGTGAGAGGGCACACGCTTGGAAGATACAGAATGATATAGATAAACGAGAGGTTATCCACTTTGGCGGCAAACATAAGGGGTCAGATTATTATCTCATTAGGGATTGGTTAGGCAAGGGTGAGGCGCAGCGAGACCTGGGCGTTCTTGTACACCAGTCACTTAAAGTTGGCGTGCAGTTACAGCAGGCAGTGAAGAAATATAATGGAATGCTGGCCTTCATAACAAGAGGATGTCAGTATTCGAGCAAAGAGGTTCTTCTGCAGTTATATAGGGCTCTGGTGAGACCACATCTGGAGTTTTGTGTCCAGTTTTGTAGACTGGTGCATGTTCCTTTAACACAGTGAACTCACCACTACTAACTACTCCCCATATCACCAGTATAATTGTAACCTCCAGATCGCTCTCTAGCTCCGGTGACAGATCACGGACAGCTAGGGCAGGAATGTGTAAGAATAGTAATGTGTGTGTGTTTAGTAATAAAACAGCGGTGAAGACTTAGTGCGTTTCCACTCGTCTTTACATGGTGTCATAGTAGTACCTCGCGCCTCCTGTTTGTCGGGTTTTATTTACTTTTCGCCCAGTTCCCTACCCTTCATTGTTTCTCCACTGTGTCTTTACCATGGCCAACTCTTGTGGCAAGCCTGATATGTTAGTTTTCGACTCCGACATTGCCCATTTGTGGGCTGTCTTCCGACGCGACTTTGAGCACTACATTGCGATTGCACATCCTGGTGCCACCCCCGCGACACAGTCACACCTGCTCCTCAACCTGGCTGTCCCGGAAGCCCTGGAGCGAGCGGAGTCGTTTGAATACGATGCTGGTGAGGATGCTCAGGACCCGGCATGTCTTTTGGCTAAATTCAACGGTCTGTGCGACATTCGCACCAACTGCATTCTAGAACGGTTTAAATTTTTCAATCGGCGTCAGGCACCCGGTGAGCACATTGACACCTACATTGCCGTGCTACGGGATCTAGCACTGCGTTGCCGCCTGGGCGCGCTGACCCCCGATCATATGACCCCGGATGCCTTGGCGTTTGGTCTACAGGACGAGAAACTGCGGGCTAAACTTCTACGGAAGCCAGATCTGACTTTGAACGAGGCTCTGCACGCCTCTCGCATGGCGGCGGCTGTCGCCTCTGTGCAGCCTGCAGCTTAGGACGTTAACGTTGCCGTTGTCTCTGGACGCCGGCGGGTAGATGGCCCGCAGCGCCAGCGTGGTTCCCCCACCCCCTCGGGTGGCAGCCCGCGTCGTTCCCCAGCTGCAACTTTGCATCACATCAGTTTAATGTTTGCCCCGCGCTGGGGAAGACTTGTAATTTCTGCAAAAAGCTAAATCATTTCTCTGCCGCTTGCTGCTCCCGTGGAAAACCTGTTCCTGCTCCCAGGAGAATGCTAAACAACCATGGGGAGGCTGATAGCACGCTCGGTTCACAGTACCAGTCGGACGAACTCCCTGATTCTGAAGGTACACAAAATTGCTGAAGAAACTCAGCGGGTACAGCAGCATCTATGGAGCGAAGGAAATAGGCGACGTTGCGGGCCGAAACCCTTCTTCAGACTCCCTGATGCTGATACCAGTTCTTCCCATGTTGATTCAAGCATGTTTTTACTGTTGAGTGCACCTGCGCTGATAACGGATCCTTCAGTGCGTATTACTGTGAATGGGGTGACCTTCCCAGCAAAGGACGACACGGGGGCGGTGGCCAATGTTATGTCTGTGAGCCTCTTCAAACAGATAAGGTCTGGGAAGGAGGTCACTCCCGGCAACCCCCGTCTGCATGCCTACTCCCGACGCCGGGGCAAGACCACCCGGTGAGAACGGCCAGGGACATCGGGCCTCCGTACAGGCAATTGCGGTGGCCTCAATAGGCCTGACTTTGGGGTGAACATGGGGTGGGGACTGGACATTGTGCCTTCCCCCACAGTGCTACCCACTGTGGGGGGATGATTTTTTTGTCTAATTGTAGTCCTGTAGGTCTGTGTCCAAGATGGCTGCCGTGAAGAGAGAGTGGACGCTGGCGCGCTTTGGCTGCCGCTGCTCTCTTTTCACACTGTGTTTTTGATTTTCTGTTTTTGGATTGAATTCTGTTTTTAATTTGTGTCACTGTGATGTATTTAATTACTTGTTTTATTCCGATTATATGTTTTTATTCCGATTACTATGTAAGGTGTCCTTGAGATGTATGAAAGGCGCCCATTAAATAAAATTTATTATTATTACCAGTCGGGAAGGCAACTCTTATCTGCAAGGTTTTGAAGGCCGCTCGGCCCCTCACTTTTTATCTGCTGGACACTGAGAACATCACGCTGTTGGGCGCCCGTGCGTGCCAGGACCTCGGTTTGGTCTCCTTTCACCGCGATATCCACCAGCTGCGGACCCTCTTGGACTCCCTGTGTGAGTACCCTGATCGTTTCGACGACGAGCTTTGCAGGCTGCCCTGCAATTACAGGATCGTTGTCGACCCGGGTGTCGAGCCTGTGGTCCGCCCTACACACCGCGACTCATTTGCCATGAAGGACAAGGTGGAGTCGACTCTGCGCCACATGATGGCCGTGGGCATCCTTAAGGAGGTGAGTGATCCCACTCGGTGGGTTTCCACCATGGTTATTGCTGCAAAGAAGGATAAGAGTGAGCTTCGCATTTGTATCAATCCCAAGCACCTGAACTTTGCCATCAAGCGCCAGCACTACCCCATGCGGACGGTGGAGGACGTCGCTGCACAGGTTGGCCCGGCCACTGTCTTCTCAGTCCTCGATGCCAAAAGCTCCTTCTGGCAGAAACCGCTGGATGAACGTTCCTCATACCTGACCACCTTCAGCACACCTTTCGGCAGGTTCCTTTTCCTTCGCATGCCATTCGGGATAAATTCTGCCAGCGAAGTCTTCCAGCGCACCATGGAACAGCTGTTTGCCGGTCTGCCGTGTGCTATCATAGTCGATGACATCCTGGCATACGGGAAGGACGTCGCTGAGCACGACCTCCACCTCCGTCAAGTCCTGGACAGGGCTCGCGAGATCAACCTTAAGCTCAACCCTAACAAGTGCAGTTTCCGCGTCCCAGAGGTCACGTACGTGGGCCACGTCTTCACTGCTGAGGGGCTGAAGCCCGACCCGCAGAAGACGGCTGCGGTCTCTGTGATGTCTGCACCCGCCGACGTGCCCAGCCTGCAGCGCTTTCTGGGCATGGTGAACTACCTGGGGAAGTTCATTCCCGACCTCAGCGAGCTGAGTGCACCCCTGAGGGAGCTGATCAAAAGGACACTGCCTGGGCTTGGTTCCCGAAGCACCGGAATGCGTTTGACATCCTGAAGTCCATACTGGTTAGTACCCCCACTCTCAAGTTCTTCGACTTGCAGCGACCAATTGTGCTCACCTGCGATGCCTCGAAGTTCGGTCTTGGTGCTGCCTGCCTGCAGCTTTACGATGGCCTGCAGCTGCCTGTCTCCTACGCTTCTCGCACCATGACCCCCGCTGAGCAGCGTTATGCTCAGATCGAGAAAGAGCTCCTCGCCGTAGTGTTTGCCTGCTCGAAGTTTAGGGATTATATCCTGGGCAACACTTTCACTGTCGAAACCGATCACCAACCGCTGGTCACGATCCTGAATAAACTGATCCACGTCGCCTCATCCCGCTTGCTGCGAATAATGCTGCAGCTCCAGCGGTTCACGTTTCGGGTCGTGTACCGCAAGGGCAAGGACATGTTCGTGGCCGACACGCTGTCCCGCGCACCGCTGACGTCCACTGCCCGACACCCGGACGAATCGTCTGACCTGATGGTGTTAAACATTAATATTGTGCCTTCACAGCAGATGCAGTCCCTGATCCAGCACACTGCCAAAGATCCTGCCCTGCAACAACTTGCCGACGTCATCCGTCGTGGTTGGCCTGACCGTCCCTCGTCCTTGCCGGCCGGTGCCGTGCCCTACTTCCTGGTCCGGAATGAGCTTGTGCTGCACGACGGAGTGGTGGTGAAGGGCCACAAGGTTGTGGTGCCTGCGGCGCTGCAGGACCACTACTTTCAAACCGCACACAGCGGCCATCCCGGGGCCGAGGCCACTCTGTCCCAGGCCCAGAGCCAGTTCTATTGGCCCGGCATGGCCCATGACATCCGGGAGAGGGTCTCTGCCTGCTCCACCTGCAATAGCCTCTCTCCCCATCAGCAACGGCAGCCGCTTCTGCAACAGCCTGCCCCCGATCTGCCATGGATGGCGGTCGCCACTGACATCTTCGAGTGGCGTGGCAAGCACTTCCTGGTCCTTGTGAACTCCTACTCCAGCTGGTTCGAGGTGGACCAGTGGACCACTTATAAAGAAATAAAATCCGATGAACATGAAGCGCTCGTTTTAACTATCTGACACCATGTAAAGATGTGAAGTCTGACACACTTGTAACTTTATTAATTGTTTAATGAGCACTCAGGTTAAACGCATTCCAGCACTTACTACTGGCAGTCTATAACCGTGCTGGAACCAAGAGAGCGTGAGAGAGATAGAGAGAGAGTTATTATACTTGATAACTAAAGCGTGGTTAGTGGTGCTGAGGTAGCCATATTATTGGTTGCATGCATGGACCATCTACAAACATATTTTGGTATTTCATGCTCACAACGGAATATGTTCCTTTTAATATCCCGTAGTTTTGTGGCGAGGCACGGGGTGTCCTTCGGTCAATGGTCTGGGGATCAATCGAGCACCTTCATACTTCCTGACCCCTCTGATCCCATTGGCGCTGGTTCTCCTGCTTAATGTTTTAACGATCAGACACGTATTAGTCGCCAGCAGAGTGCGCGTGAGGCTCCGTGGTCCCATCGGTGGGGAAAGTCCCAGAGATCCAGAAATGGAAAGCCGCAAGAAACACCTAATTTTACTGCTCGTGGTCTCGGGGAATGTTATCCTGTTATAGGCATTGTTTACGGTGTATGGTGTGTGGAACCGACTGTATTCTTCCTTCGCTGCGACTCTGCGCCCACCAGATTCTGTATGAGAACTGGGGTCAATGCTGCAGCTCCTGAGCTGTTGCACAAACACTGCACTTTACGCCGTGACCCAGAGAAATTTCTGGAACCAGCTAAAGAAATTGTTGAAATCCCCCCTCAATCTAATTGCGCAGGCAGCGTTGAGGTGATTTGGGAAATTCGGAGCTGCAACTCGGCTGCGCCAACTCACTCACCTCCCCTTAATCTTAGATATAAACAGAAACATAGAAAATAGGTACAGGATGAGGCCATTCGGCCTTTAGAGCCAGCTCCGCCATTCGTTGTGGTCATGGCTGATCGTCTCCAATCAATAACCCGTGTCTGCCTTCGCCCCATATCCCTTGATTCCACTAGCCCATAGAGCTATATCTAACTCTCTCTTAAATCCAACCAGTGACTTGGCCTCCAGTGCCATCTGTTGCTGGGAATTCCACAAATTCACAACTCTCTAGGTGATAAAGTGTTTTCTCACAGTCTTAAGTGGCGTCCCCTATATTCTAAGACTGTGGCTCCTGGTTCTGGACTCGCCCAACATTGGGAACATTTTTCCTGCATCAAGCTTGTCCAGTCCTTTTCTAATGTTCTAATCCTGAAGAAGGGTTTCGGCCCGAAACGCTGCCTATTTCCTTCGCTCCATAGATGCTGCTGCACCCGCTGAGTTTCTCCAGCTTTTTTGTGTACCTTCGATTTTTCAGCATCTGCAGTTCCTTCTTAAACACCTTTTCTAATGGTATATGTTTCTATAAGACCCCCCCCCCCCTCCTCCTTCTAAACTTCAGTGAATACTCGGAAGAAGGGTTTCGGCCCGAACCGTTGCCTATTTCCTTCGCTCCATAGATGCTGCTGCACCAGCTGAGTTTCTCCAGTATTTTGTGTACCTTCCAGTGAATACAAGCCGAGTATTTCCAATCTTTCCTCATATGACAGTCCCGCCATCCCAGGGTCAATCTAGTGAACCTACGCTGCACTGCCTCAATCACAAGGGTGTCCTTCTTCAAATTCGGAGACCAAAACTGTAAAGACGAGTGGAAACGCACTAAGTCTTCACTACTGTTTTATTACTAAACACACACAAATTACTAAACATATACATTCCTGCCCTAGCTGTCCGTGGTCTGTCACCGGAGCTAGAGAGCGATCTGGAGGTGGGGAGTTTACAATTATACTGGTGATATGGGGAGTGGTTAGTAGTGGTGAGGTCACTGCGTTAAAGGAACATGCACAAGTCTACATCCTTCCTCTTGGAAACAAAGCAGTACAGCAGTGACAGGGCGACCACGACTCATACGCTACACAGTCAGGCAACAGTTAAACAAATTCCCCGTAACGTACAGGCGGCTTGACCAACCGCCCGGAGCGGGTACGCAACCCGCCCTCCCCCTCCTCCGCAGGAACAGCAGCAGCAGGAGCAGGAGCGGGCGAACGAGCCGTAGAACGGGCAGGAGAGGGAAGGTGCGGAGACCGGGGAGGGGAAGCTGGCACAGGGCCTGGCACGCGAACAGGCGAGGGCGGGCTGGCAGCAGTGGAGTGGGGCACATTGAGCTGAGAGGGCAGAGTTCGGGGCATGCGATGAGCGGCAGGCAGAGAGGAAGAAATCGGGGGGGGGCGAAAGGAGCAGCAGGAGGCGGAGCAGGCTCATTGACCAGCCGCAAATGCTGGCGGGACCGGCGGTAGATGGTACCCTCGTGTTCGATGAGGTAAGACCGCGTTGAGCCAGCAGAGCCGACGACAACCGCCAGACGGTAGTGTCCGGAGGGGGACTGCATCCGGACGACCTGACCAGGGAACAGACGCGGAAGGGGCGGCGGGACTTGTCGTGGGAGCGTTTTTGTATATCTTGCTTTTGGGCAATGCGCTCACAGACGGCATCAGGGCGGAGGACAGAAGGCACCAGGGACCTCTGGGACACAGGAATCGGAGGGCGCGTGGTGCGGGACATGAGCCGCTGAGCAGGCGAGCCCAGGGCAGGGTCACGGGAGATGTTGCGGAGGTTGAGGAGGGCCAGGTAAAAGTCCGACCGGGAAAGTCTGCAGTACTCCAGCAGCTCCTTGGCACTGCGGACGGCGCGCTCAGCAAGGCCGTTGCTCTGCGGGTACTCGGGGCTGCTGGTGAATGGACTGCTGCTGCTGCTGGTGGGAGCCTCTTGCTCCAACGGCTCCCGCGCCTCTGTGAAAGCATGCCCCGCGCCCGATTTAAACACTGACCGCCCAGAAACTCATCCTCTGGCTCTAAAGGCTCCCGGTCCTCTGTGAAAACAAGCCCCGCGCCCTATTTAAACATTCACCGCCCAGACACCCCTCCTCTTGCTCCAACGGCTCCCGGGCCTCTGTGAAAGCAAGCCCCGCGCCGATTTAAACACTCACCGCCTAGAAACGCCTCCTCTTGCTCCAACGGCTCCCGGGCCTTTGCCCCATTAAACTGCATCTGTCCACTCACCCAACCTGTCCGATTCACCCTGCTTCCTCATGGCATCCATCTCACATTACACACGAACTCCCAGCTTTGTGTAATCTGTAAATTTGCTAATTTTACCCCACATCCCCTCATCTAAATCATTAATGTGTATTGTAAATGGTTGCGGTCCCAGCACCGAGCCATGTGACACATCACTAGTCAATGCCTGCCATTCTGAAAGGGACCCGTTAAACACTTCCCTTTTTTGCCCGTCTGTCTACCAAATTTCTATCCATGTCAGTACCCTACCCCAATTACCACGTGCTCTAATGTTGCCCACTAATCACCAATGTGGGACCTTATCAAAGGTTTTCTTAAAGTCCAGGTACAGAATAGAATATTCCTTTAATAATCCTTTTCAGGAAATTATTTGCCACGACAGCTTCAAGACAAACATAACATAACACCACGCTTTCATACATAACAAGTTAAAATACGTTAAAATACAAGTTAAAATACAATTAATTTAAAAAAAGTGCAGTTATTTATGCTCATTAAAAAGTCTTATAGCAGCTGGTAAACAGGACTTCCTGTATCTCTCCGTTTTGCACATTGGTGCAATCAGCCTCTGGCTGAAGATGCTGCTCTTGATCACCTTCAGGGCATGGAGTGGATGAGTGGGGTTTGTCATTATGGAACCTAGTTTACTTAGAGTTCTGGCCTCTGCCACCTGCTGGACCGTTCGTTGCTCAGCCCCGACCACTGAGCCGGCCTTCCTGATTAGTTTGTCCAATCTGTTTTTATCCGCTATACGGGCGCCATCTCCCCAACAGGCCACAGCAAAGAACAGAGCACTGGCCACCACTGAATGGTAGACACTGCACAGTAGGGGTTGGCAGATATTAAAAGACCTCAGCCTCCTTAAAAAATACAGTCGGCTTTGTCCCCTCCTGTACACCGCCTCCATATGACACTTCCAGTTCAGCTCACTGTCAAGCTGCACCCCAAGGTACCTGTGATTAGCAACCACCTTCACCTCAGTGCCCTTAATGTTGATCGGCGTTGCTTGAGTCCTCCTCCTCCCCCTCCTAAAGTCCACCACTATCTCCTTTGTTTTTTTGGTGTTGAGATGGAGATTATTGTGTGCGCTCCACTCCACAAAGTTACTTATAGTGTCTCTGTATTCCTCCTCATTGCCCCCTTTAATGAGGCCGACAACAGCTGTATCATCCGAATACTTCTGCAAAAAGCAGTTGTTGGTGTTCCATTGGAGATCCGCTGTGTAGATGGTAAACAGGAACGGAGCCAGCACAGTTCCCTGTGGAGCCCCTGTGCTGCTCAAGATGGTGCCCGAGACACTGTTCTGTAGGCGCACGTACTGTGTACACTACATCCACTGGCTCTCTCTTGACCATTTCCCTATTTACATCATCAAAAAATTCCAGAAGATTTGTCAAACATGATTTCCCTTTCGTAAATCTATGCTGACTCGGACCGATCCTGTTACTTAAGATTGATGATGGACCTGGGGATCAGCGGACAAGCCCTACGACAGACCATCGAAGAAACATCACGGGTGGCAGAGCGGAGTAGCCAGTGGCTCGGGCCAAAGAGGAAAGACCCCATTTGGTTTCCCAAATAACCGACTAGACTGATGCAGAGGGGTTGTTCTGGGACGCCAGAATGCACCGCTGAGCCTACGGGAGACGTCGTGGGTTCAATCAGCGGAAAGAAGATGAATGTAGGTGCCCACTTGATAACCCCAATGACGTATGTGCCTAGTCTTTCTCAACATTGGAGGAGCATAGGTGAGTGCAGAAGGCTCCCATCACCATCGGCAGTAAATTGATATTTGGCACTTTGTACTTTTAACATCTAGTCCTGTGTATTTGTAAACATTGACCCTGGAATGAACCAGTGACAGCCGTGAATAGAATGGCCGACAACAAGGGAAATACCTTGTGACTGCTGGAAAGACAGCTGACAGGAGGAAATAAACCCCAACTGGGGCAGGCATGGGCTAGCTACCCATGTCTGCAGGATCCAATACTATTCAGTATTTTGGAGACACCCGCATATGGCTACGAAAATAATTAAATAAATACCTCCAGTGCCTGCGAGAGCGGGGGCGGAAGATGACTCATTTACGAAAACACGGGCATAGACCTTGGAACGGAAAAGTCCGTGAGCAACACATGCACTCAACAAGAACCATGCGCACAATCATCATCCGATAAGAGGCTTCAGGTCTGCTCCTGCGGCTGGATGAAAATAACATCTTCAAAGGGCGTGAAAATACATCAAGGAAAGAAAGGGTGATATAGAAATGCTAAACAGGGACCACGCATTGATAAGTACTTCCTGATAAGTCAATCAAGTAAGTCGAATGAAGACCAGCGATGGAGTCTCGCCAAAGTTCGCAGGGCATCAGCGCCCCTGATGAAGGAAACTCAAGCACAGTTACGCGGGCAGAGGAAGATATGGAGCCCATCCAGCCAAGAAAACCAACAATGGAGAAAAAGATCAGCAGAAGAAAACCTCGCGTCAAATGGCCTGGAGCCTCGGAGAAGAAAGAATGGCAGACCATAAATGTACACTTGACATGTATTTTACAGGGGTACAGTTGAAAGGAAGCTTGATAAGATGGTAAACATCATATATGGCTATGGAGCAGAACGATATGGAATAAGGGAGAAAAAGGAAAAGGCACCAGCTTTGGAAAGGAAGTCCAGACTGCAAAAGGAGAATGAATGCCTAATGCGGGAGAGAAGGCAGCTAAGACGCAGTGGAGGAAGGCATCTGCTATTGAGAAGGAGGGCATCACTGTTCCTTGGGAGGATGCTGTGCGGGAAGTCTTCGAAAGAAAAAAAACTGCGATATACTAGCTTTCAGCGGAGACGTTGCTGGAGAGCTATGATCTGGCCGGTAGAAGTAGGATGTCGAGGATTCGTGGCAACATCTACCTAAAGACTGATGAAGGACCTGGGGATCAGCGGACAAGCCCTACGCCAGGCCATTATATACACATCATAGGTGGCAGAGCGGAGTAGCCAGTGGCTCTGGCTGAAGAGGAAAGACACCATTTGGTCTCCCAAATAACCGACTAGACGGATGCAAAGGGGATGGTTCTGGGACGCCAGAATGCACCGCTGAGCCTACAGGAGACGTCGTGGATTCAATCAGCGAAACGCCGATGAAAGTAGGTGCCCACTTGGTAACCTCAATGATGTGTCTGCCTAGCCTTTCTCAACATCGGAGGAGCATAGGTGAGTGCAGAAGGCTCCCATCACCATCGCGAGTAAATTGATATTTGGCGCTTTGGACTTTTAACATCTAGTCCTGTGTATTTATAAACTGCTGTACAAATGTGCCGCTATTTCATCTTTTATATTTGACTGCAGCAGCTTCCCCACCACGAATGGCTGGTTAACTGGTCTATAATTTCCTGTTTTCTCTCTTCCTCCTTTCTTAAAAAGTAGATACCTTCCAATCCACAGAAACTGATCCTGAATCGAGAGGAAATTGGAAAATGATCACCAATGTATCCAATATTTCTAGAGCCACTTCCTTAGTGTAGGAACAGGGAGGTTCTACTGCAGTTGTACAGGGTCTTGGTGAGACCACACCAGGAGTATTGCGTACAGTTTTGGTCTACAAATCTGAGGAAGGACATTATTGCCATAGAGGGAGTGCAGAGAAGGTTCACCAGACTGATTCCTGGGATGTCAGGACTGTCTTATGAAGAAAGACTGGATAGACTTGGTTTATACTCTCTAGAATTTAGGAGCTTAAAGGGGGATCTTATAGAAACTTACAACATTCTTAAGGGGTTGGACAGGCTAGATGCAGGAAGATTGTTCCCGATGTTGGGGAAGTCCAGTACAAGGGGTCGGTCACAGCTTAAGGATAAGGGGGAAATCCTTTAAAACCGAGATGAGAAGAACTTGTTTTCACACAGAGAGTGGTGAGTCTCTGGAACTCTCTGCCACAGAGGATAGTCGAGGCCAGCTCATTGGCTATATTTAAGAGGGAGTTAGATGTGGCCCTTGTGGCTAAGGGGATCAGAGGGTATGGAGATAAGGCAGGTACGGGATACTGAGTTGGATGATCAGCCATGATCATATTGAATGGCGGCGCAGTCTCGAAGGCCCGAATGGCCTACTCCTGCACCTAATTTCTATGTTTCAATGTTTCTATGTTTAATATTCTGGGAAGCAGAGCATCAGGCCATGGGAATATATCAGTCTTCAGTACCATCAGTCTACCCACTAGCATGTCCTCCCTTATGTGAAGTCCCTTCATTTCCTCCGTCATCCTAGGTCATCTGGCCACTAATACATCTGGGAGATTGCTTTTGTCTTCCTTAGTGAAGACAGATCCAAAGTGCTTGTTCAACACTTCTGCATTTCCTTGTTCCCCATAGTAAATTTACCTGTTTTGTCCACAAGGATCCAAATGATCTTAACTAAGTATTCGCATACCTAAAGACGCTTTTATTATTCTCCTTCATATTCTCGGCTGGCTTACCTACGTACTTCAGCTTTTCTCCTCGTATTGTCATTTTATTTATCTTCTGTTTCATCTTCTGAAAATGACCAATCCTCTGTTTTCCCGCTCATCTTTGCCGTGTTATGCTCCTGGTTTATTTTTATACTCACCTTGAGTACCCTTGTCAGCCACGGTCGCCTCTTGCTTCCCTTAGAATCTTTCTTCCTATCTGGAATGAACTGTGCTCGCACCTTCTGTATTATTCCAATAAATATCTGCCTTTGTTGCTCCACTGACATCCCTGCTATGGTCCTTTCCCAGTCAAATTTTGGTCAGCTCCCTTTGCTCAACTGTAATACTGACTTACTGACTTTCAGTACGGCCACCCCTTTATTCTTGGAATATGGCCCCTGGTTCTAGACTCACCCAACATGGGGAGGATTTTCCTTCACACAGATCATGATCCTTCAGCAAGCAGCGCGAGTCCGATCTTCACATCACAAAGCCAGCACTAGACAAGATTCAGTACCTTAACCTCCTGCGACATCTGGTATAGCGGTGAGCAAAGCAGTTGGCCCGGGATCGTTTCCCGGCCATCGCAATTTAAACACTTTTACGTATTTAGCATTTGAACTGATTGAAACAAACTTCACACAGAGCACGAACCATGCAGAAGTCGATGGGCCGGTGGTCTACTACGGCAAACTGACGTGCAACTTCTTCAATCCACTCACATCTGTAGTTCTATTTGAATGCGATTCATTCGCCATTTGATATATGCATCACAGGGTCACTGCGGCTTCCCATTCTCACTCTACTCCCGGTTACCAGAGCAAACACGATAAAGTGATTGATTCAAAACGAGTGACGTGGGCTCCTCGCCGCAGGCTCTCTTTCTAAGTTTACTCCCTGGAATCTCCCTCCCCACTTTTACTCTATTTTGACATGGACCTCAAGGCGTCTTTCTGCACTGACAGTGAAATGGAATCATACAACTCATAATCAAGCTTCCCGTAATCGTCTGTTTTACCGTTTTTACCGATTTGTCTGTGGATCTTAATGATATTTGGATTCTGTTGGGAAATGCGTGGGTGGAAAATGAAAACCAAGGCCGAATGCAGAGCATAACTGGTCATTTTTTCCTAACTTGTACACTGCTGGCCCGAAACTTGGAAAATTATTTCCCTTCGTAGATGCTGCTGGACCCACTGAATTCCCCAGTGGATTAATATTTGCTCCAGATTCCGTGGGATGTTGGAGAAAATTTATCCCTACCTACACAAGCTGGACCCTAAACTAACTGCTCTACACTGACTGGACACTAAACTACGAACTATTGTTTTCGCAGCTGCTATCAGGCAACACAACCGTCCTTTCACCAGCCAAAGTGCGGTCCTGGCCTCCCATCCACCACATCGGAGACCTATAACTTGCCTTAAATCATTGCATTAAAAGTTGCACTTTTTATTGTTTTCACGTTTCCTGCACTGGATAGCATGTAACAGGTGTTTCACTATATTACGGTACACGTGGCAATAATCTAAGATGACTGAGGTCTTTAGGCGTTTGCAATCAAATTGCTTTCATTTTATTTTGTTCCTATTAATAACATGTTTACCGGAATATTATGCGGCAGCAAGTAAGAATGTTATTGTATCGTCTTCGGGACATATGACAATTAAATGCTTTTAATTCTTGAACTTCCCTTTCCCAGCTCTCTGGGACTCGTGGCATAATCGCGTTTGCAAGTAAAAGGCAGAATCTGTTAAAAGCTCCGGTGGATGTCCCCGGGAATTTTCCGTCACGTTTCAAAAGTCACCGTCACCACCGTGGAGATGCCAGAAAATGAAGTCGGGCCTCATACATACAAAACATGCGCTCTTCCGCTGAGCTACACCCCCTATGCTGCAAGCAGCTCTGAGAGTAAACCTCCAGTCGTTTCGCTTCTGCCGAAAAAGAAACACATATTTTGAAGGATTGAAAATAGCTGGGCGGGTCGATTAGGCATTCAATTTGCTCTGGCACTCCACACGATTGTGCCTGGTCATCTGAAATCAGTCCACTGACCCAACCTACTTCCTATATCCCAGGCCGCCGCTTGCGTCAAGCTATTTATTTGCTCATTGTTGCAGCCTTTTTCAGAAAATGGAGATAAAGAGAGGGGGGGTATAGATAGAGAAAGAGAGATGATGAAAGAGAGCGAGAGAGAAAGGGGGTGGGTGAGAGAGAGAGAGTGAGAAAAAAAAAAGAGAGAGAGAGAGAGAGAGAGAGAGAGAGAGAGAGAGAGAGAGAGAGAGAGGAGAGAGAGAGAGAGAGAGAGAGAGAAAGAGAGAGAGAGAGAGAGAGAGAGTGAGAGAGAGAGAGAGAGAGAGAGGGAGAGAGAGAGAGAGAGAGAGAGAGAGAGAGAGAGAGAGAGAGAGAGAGGGAGGGGGGGAGAGAGAGAGAGGGAAAGAGGTGGGAGAATGTATCAATTACACACAATGTGTACACGTGAGGCAGTTCAGCTGGAGAACCCGGGTGACGGGTAGAGGGAACTGCAGGTGCTGGGAAATCGAAGTTAGACAAAAGTGCTGGAGAAATTCCGCGGTTCCAGCAGCATCTATGGAGCGAAGGAAATAGGCAACGTTTCGGGCGGAAACCCTGCTGGTTTCTGCAAGGCACAGTAAACGATAATACCCACATTCGGGGAGTTACGTTCGAGAGGCGTGACACCGATCTGACCGTGGATGCTGGGGCCGATGTAATGCGTGGAGGCAGATTGTCGCAAATGACTCTGTCAACACAGGAGGGACATGGGCCCTCCTAGAGTCTCATTACGGTAGAAAGTTCAGTTCCTGTGGATTGGAGGTTAGGCAGTGGCGAGTGGAGTGCCGCAAGGCTCGGTGTTGGGGCCGCAACTGATTACCATATATATTAATGATTTGCATGAGGGAATTAGAAGCATCGCTAGCAAGCCGTAAAGAGGATGTTAGGACGTTGCATTGTGACCTGGACAGGTTGTGTGAGAGGGCACACGCTTGGAAGATATAGAATGATATAGATAAACGAGAGGTTATCCACTTTGGCGGCAAACATAAGGGGTCAGATTATGATCTCATTAGGGATTGGTTAGGCAAGGGGGAGGCGCAGCGAGACCTGGGCGTTCTTGTACACCAGTCACTTAAAGTTGGCGTGCAGGAACAGCAGGCAGTGAAGAAATATAATGGAATGCTGTACTTCATAACAAGAGGATGTCAGTATTCGAGCAAAGAGGTTCTTCTGCAGTTATATAGGGCTCTGGTGAGACCACATCTGGAGTTTTGTGTCCAGTTTTATAGACTGGTGCATGTTCCTTTAACACAGTGACCTCACCACAACTAACCACTCCCCATATCACCAGTATAATTGTAACCTCCCCACCTCCAGATCGCTCTCTAGCTCCGGTGACAGTTCACGGACAGCTAGGGCAGGAATGTGTATGAATAGTAATGTGTGTGTGTTTAGTAATACAACAGTAGTGAAGACTTAGTGCGTTTCCACTCGTCTTTACATGGTGTCATAGTAGTACCTTACGCCTCCTGTTTGTCGGGTTTTATTTACTTTTCGCCCAGTTCCCTACCCTTCATTGTTTCTGCACTGTGTCTTTACCATGGCCGACTCTTGTGGCAAGCCTGATATGTTAGTTTTCGACTCCGACGTTGCCCATCGGTGGGCTGTCTTCCGACGCGACTTTGAGCACTACATTGCGATTGCCCATCCTGGTGCCACCCCCGCGACACAGTCACACCTGCTCCTCAACCTGGCTGCCCCGGAAGCCCTGGAGCGAGCGGAGTCGTTTGAATACGATGCTGGTGAGGATGCTCAGGACCCGGTATGTCTTTTGGCTAAATTCAACGGTCTGTGCGACATTCCCACCAACTGCATTCAAGAGCGGTTTAAAATTTTCAATCGGCGTCAGGCACCCGGTGAGCACATTGATACCTACATTGCCGCGCTACGGGATCTAGCACTGCGTTGCCGCCTGGGCGCGCTGACCCTCGATCATATGACCCCGGATGTCTTGGTGTTTGGTCTACAGGACGAGAAACAGCGGGCTAAACTTCTAAGGAAGCCAGATCTGACTTTGAACGAGGCTCTGCACGCCTCTCGCATGGCGGCGGCTGTCGCCTCTGTGCAGCCTGCAGCTTAGGACGTTAACGTTGCCGTTGTTTCTGGACGCCGGCGGGTAGATGGCCCGCAGCGCCAGCGTGGTTCCCCCACCCCCTCGGGTGGCAGCCCGCGTCGTTCCCCAGCTGCAACTTTGCATCACATCAGTTTAATGTTTGCCCCGCGCTGGGGAAGACTTGTAATTTCTGCAAAAAGCTAAATAATTTCTCTGCCGCTTGCCGCTCCCGTGGAAAACCTGTTCCTGCTCCCAGGAGAATGCTAAACAACCTTGGGGAGGCTGATAGCGCGCTCGGTTCACAGTACCAGTCGGACGAACTCTCTGATTCTGATACCAGTTCTTCCCATGATGATTCAAGCATTTTTTCACTGTTGAGTGCACCTGCGCTGATAACGGATCCTTCAGTGCGTGTTACTGTGAATGGGGTGACCTTCCCAGCAAAGGTCGACACGGGGGCGGTGGCCAATGTTATGTCAGTGAGCCTCTTCAAACAGATAAGGTCTGGGAAGAAGGTCACTCCCGGCAACCCTGCATGCCTACGGGGGAGGCGTGCTACTACCAGTCGGGAAGGCAACTCTTATCTGCAAGGTTTTGAAAGCCGCTCGGCCCCTCACTTTTTATCTGCTGGACACTGAGAACATCACGCTGTTGGGCGCCCGTGCGTGCCAGGACCACGGTTTGGTCTCCTTTCACCGCGATATCCACCAGGTGCGGACCCTCCTGGACTCCCTGTGTGAGTACCCTGATCGTTTCGACGACGAGCTATGCAGGCTGCCCTGCAATTACAGGATCGTTGTCGACCCGGGTGTCGAGCCTGTGGTCCGCCCCCCACACCGCGACTCCTTTGCCATGAAGGACAAGGTGGAGTCGAATCTGCGCCACATGATGGCCGTGGGCATCCTCAAGGAGGTGAGTGATCCCACCCGGTGGGTTTCCACCATGGTTGTTGCTGCAAAGAAGGATAAGAGTGAGCTTCGCATTTGTATCAACCCCAAGGACCTGAACTTTGCCATCACGCGCCCGCACTACCCCATGCGGACGGTGGAGGACGTCGCTGCACAGGTTGGCCCGGCCACTGTCTTCTCAGTCCTCGATGCTAAAAGCTCGTTCTGGCAGATACCGCTGGATGAACGTTCCTCATACCTGACCACCTTCAGCACACCTTTCGGCAGGTTCCGTTTCCTTCGCATGCCATTCGGGATAAATTCTGCCAGCGAAGTCTTCCAGCGCACCATGGAACAGCTGTTTGCCGGTCTGCCGTGTGCTATCATAGTCGATGACATCCTGGCATACGGGAAGGACGTCGCTGAGCACGACCTCCACCTCCGCCAAGTCCTGGACAGGGCTCGCGAGATCAACCTTAAGCTCAACCCTAACAAGTGCAGTTTCCGCGTCCCAGAGGTCACGTACGTGGGCCACGTCTTCACTGCTGAGGGGCTGAAGCCCGACCCGCAGAAGACGGCTGCGGTCTCTGGGATATCTGCACCCGCCGACGTGCCCAGCCTGCAGCGCTTTCTGGGCATGGTGAACTACCTGGGGAAGTTCATTCCCGACCTCAGCGAGCTGAGTGCACCCCTGAGGGAGCTGATCAAAAGGACACTGCCTCGGCTTGGTTCCCGAAGCACCGGAATGCGTTTGACATCCTGAAGTCCATACTGGTTAGTACCCCCACTCTCAAGTTCTTCGACTTGCAGCGACCAATTGTGCTCACCTGCGATGCCTCGAAGTTCGGTCTTGGTGCTGCCTGCCTGCAGATTTACGATGGCCTGCAGCTGCCTGTCTCCTACGCTTCTCGCACCATGACCCCCGCTGAGCAGCGTTATGCTCAGATCGAGAAAGAGCTCCTCGCCGTAGTGTTTACCTGCTCGAAGTTTAGGGATTACATCCTGGGCAACACTTTCACTGTCGAAACCGATCACCAGCCGCTGGTCACGATCCTGAATAAACTGATCCACGTCGCCTCATCCCGCTTGCTGCGAATGATGCCGCAGCTCCAGCGGTTCACGTTTCGGGTCGTGTACCGCAAGGGCAAGGACATGTTCGTGGCCGACACGCTGTCCCGCGCACCGCTGACGTCCACTGTCCGACACCCGTACGAATCGTCTGACCTGATGGTGTTAAACATTAATATTGTGCCTTCACAGCAGATGCAGTCCCTGATCCAGCACACTGCCAAAGATCCTGCCCTGCAACAACTTGCCGACGTCATCCGTCGTGGTTGGCCTGACCGTCCCTCGTCCTTGCCGGCCGGTGCCGTGCCCTACTTCCTGGTCCGGAATGAGCTTGTGCTGCACGGCGGAGTGGTTGTGAAGGGCCTCAAGTTGTGGTGCCTGCGGCGCTGCGGGACCACTACTTTCAAACCGCCCACAGCGGCCATCCCGGGGCCGAGGCCACTCTGTCCCAGGCCCAGAGCCAGTTCTATTGGCCCGGCATGGCACATGACATCCGGGAGAGGGTCTCCGCCTGCTCCACCTGCAGTAGCCTCTCTCCCCATCAGCAACGGCAGCCGCTTCTGCAACAGCCTGCTCCCAATCCGCCATGGATGGCGGTCGCCACTGTCATCTTCGAGTGGCGTGGCAAGCACTTCCTGGTCCTTGTGAACTCCTACTCCAGCTGGTTCGAGGTGGACCAGCTGCCCTCCCTCACATCTGCTGCTGTCATTGGCAAGCTGCGCCGCCACTTCGCAACCTTTGGCTCCCCTGCAAGTTTGCAGTCGGACAACGGTGGCCAGTTTTCCAGTGTGGAGTTCCGCGATTTCGCTGCCACCTTGAACTTTCGTCACTTCACCAGCAGCCCCGAGTACCCGCAGAGCAACGGCCTTGCTGAGCGCGCCGTCCGCAGTGCCAAGGGGCTACTGGAGCACTGCAGACTTTCCCGGTCGGACTTTTACCTGGCCCTCCTCAACCTCCGCAACATAACCATATAACCATATAACAATTACAGCACGGAAACAGGCCATCTCTACCCTTCTAGTCCGTGCCGAACACGTATTCTCCCCTAGACTTTGAAAATCTACTTCATTATCCACAACCCCACCTATCTTAGTATCATCTGCATACTTACTAATCCAATTTACCACCCCATCATCCAGATCATTGATGTACATGACAAACAACAGTGGACCCAACACAGATCCCTGTGGCACCCCACTAGTCACTGGCCTCCAACCTGACAAACAACCATCCACCATTACTCTCTGGCATCTCCCATTCAGCCACTGTTGAATCCATCTTGCTACTCCACCATTAATACCCAACCATTGAACCTTCTTAATCAACCTTCCATGAGGAACCTTGTCAAAGGCCTTACTGAAGTCCATATATACAACATCCACTGCTTTACACTCATCAATTTCCCGAGTAACCTCTTCAAAAAATTCAAGAAGATTAGTCAAACATGACCTTCCAGGCACAAATCAATGTTGACTGTTCCTAATCAGACCCTGTTTATCCAGATTATCTCTAAGTATTATCTCTAAGTATCCTTTCCATTATTTTGCCCACCACTGACGTCAAACTAACAGGTCTATAATTAATAGGTTTACTCTTAGACCCCTTTTTAAACAATGGAACAACATGCGCAGCACGCCAATCCTCCGGCACTATTCCCGTTTATAATTACATTTGAAATATTTCTGTCATAGCCCCTGCTATTTCTACACTAACTTCCCTCAATGTCCTAGGGAATATCCTGTCCGGACCGGGAGACTTATCCACTTTTATATTTCTCAAAAGTGTCAGTACTTCCTCTTCTTTGAATCTCATAGTTTCCATAGCTACTCTGCTTGTTTCCCTTACCTCACATAATTCAATATCCTTCTCCTTGGTGAATACCGAAGAAAATAAATTGTTCAATATCTCCCCCATCTCTTTTGGCTCTGCAGATAGCTGTCCACTCTGACTCTCTAATGGACCAATTTTATCCCTCGTTATCCTTATGTTATTAATATAGCTGTAGAAACACTTTGGGTTTACTAGAAACCCTTTGGGGTTACTCCCGTGACCCTGCCCTGGGCTCGCCTGCTCAGCGGCTCATGTCCCGCACCACGCGCCCTCCGATTCCTGTGTCCCAGAGGTCCCTGGTGCATTCTGTCCTCCGCCCTGATGCCGTCTAGGAGCGCATTGCCCAAAAGCAAGACATACAAAAACGCTCCCACGACAAGTCCTACCGCCCCCTTCCGCGTCTGTTCCCTGGTCAGGTCGTCCGGATGCAGTCCCCCTTCGGATACTACCGTCTGGCGGTTGTCGTCGGCTCTGCCGGCTCACCGCGGTCTTACCTCATCGACCACGAGGGTACCATCTACCGCTGGTGCCGCCAGCATTTGCGGCTGGTCAATGAGCCCGCTCCGCCTCCTGCTGCCCCTTTCGCCCCCCCAATTTCTTCCTCTCTGCCTGCCGCTCCTCGCATGCCCCGAACTCTGCCCTGTCAGCTCTATGTGCCCCACTCCCCTGCTGCCAGCCCGCCCTCGCCTGTTCGCGTGCCCGGCCCTGTGCCAGCTTCCCCTCCCCGGTCTCCGCACCTTCCCTCTCCTGCCCGTTCTCCGGCTCGTTCGCCCGCTCCTGCTCCTGCTGCTGCTGTTCCTGCGGAGGAGGGGGAGGGCGGGTTGCGTACCCGCTCCGGGCGGTTGGTCAAGCCGCCTGTACGTTACGGGGAATTTGTTTAACTGTCGCCTGACTGTGTAGCGTATGAGTCGTGGTCGCCCTGTCACTGCTGTACTGCTTTGTTTCCAAGGGGAAGGATGTAGACTTGTGCATGTTCCTTTAACACAGTGACCTCACCACTACTAACCACTCCCCATATCACCAGTATAATTGTAACCTCCCCACCTCCAGATCGCTCTCTAGCTCCGGTGACAGACCACGGACAGCTAGGGCAGGAATGTGTATGAATAGTAATGTGTGTGTGTTTAGTAATAAAACAGTAGTGAAGACTTAGTGCGTTTCCACTCGTCTTTACAGTTTTGGTCTCCGAATTTGAGGAAGGACACCCTTGTGATTGAGGCAGTGCAGCGTAGGTTCACTGGATTGACCCTGGGATGGCGGCACTGTCATATGAGGAAAGATTGGAAATACTAGGCTTGTATTCACTGGAAGGTACACAAAATACTGGAGAAACTCAGCGGGTGCAGCATCATCTATGGAGCGAAGGAAATAGGCAACGGTTCGGGCCGAACCCCTTCTTCCGAGTATTCACTGAAGTTTAGAAGGAAGGGGGGGGGATCTTATAGAAACATATAACATTAGAAAAGGTGTTTAAGAAGGAACTGCAGCTGCTGGAAAATCTAAGGCACACAAAAAAGCTGGAGACACTCAGCGGGTGCAGCAGCATATATGGAGCGAAGGAAATAGGCAACGTTTCGGGCCGAAACCCTTCTTCAGGATTAGAACATTAGAAAAGGACTGGAAAAGCTTGATGCAGGAAAAATGTTCCCAATGTTGGGCGAGTCCAGAACCAGGAGCCACAGTCTTAGAATATAGGGGAAGCCACTTAAGACTGTGAGAAAACACTTTATCACCCAGAGAGTTGTGAATTTGTGGAATTCCCAGCAACAGATGGCACTGGAGGCCAAGTCACTGGATGGATTTAAGAGATAGTTAGATATAGCTCTATGGGCTAGTAGAAACAAGGGATATGGGGCGAAGGCAGACAAGGGTTATTGATTGGAGACGATCAGCCATGACCACAATGAATGGCGGAGCTGGCTCTAAAGGCCGAATGGCCTCATCCTGTACCTATTTTCTATGTTTCTGTTTATATCTAAGATTAAGGGGAGGTGAGTGAGTTAGCGCAGCCGAGTTGCAGCTCCGGATTTCCCAAATCATCTCAACGCTGCCTGCGCAATTAAATTGAGGGGGGATTTCAACAATTTTCTGTGTCGCGGCGTAAAGTGCAGTGTTTGTGCAACAGCTCAGGAGCTGCAGCATTGACCCCCGTTCTCATACAGAATCTGGTGGGCGCAGAGTCGCAGCGAAGGAAGAATACAGTCGGTTCCACACACCATACACCGTAAACAATGCCCATAACAGGATAACATTCCCCGAGACCACGAGCAGTAAAATGAGGGATTTCTTGCGGCTCTCCATTTCTGGATCTCTGGGACTCTCCCCACCGATGGGACCACGGAGCCTCACGCGCACTCTGCTGGCGACTAATACGTGTCTGATCGTTAAAACATTAAGCAGGAGAACCAGCGCCAATGGGATCAGAGGGGTCAGGAAGTATGAAGGAGCTCGATTGATCCCCAGACCATTGACCGAAGGACACCCCGTGCCTCGCCACAAAACCACGGGATATTAAAAGGAACATATTCCGTTGTGAGCATGAAATACCAAAATATGTTTGTAGATGGTCCATGCATGCAACCAATAATATAGCTACCTCAGTACCACTAACCACGCCTTAGTTATCAAGTATAATAACTCTCTCTATCTCTCTCACGCTCTCTTGGTTCCAGCACGGTTATAGACTGCCAGTAGTCAATGCTGGAATGCGTTTAACCTGAGTGCTCATTAAACAATTAATAAAGTTACAAGTGTGTCAGACTTCAAATCTTTACATGTTGTCAGATAGTTAAAACGCGCGCCTCCTGTTCATCGGGTTTTATTTCTTTATAAGTGTTGTTTTATCGGAGTTTTTCTCGCGCCCCTTGCCACTATGGCCTCCTCGTGCCGCAAACCCTCGCCCCTTGTCTTTGATGCGGAGCGCTGGGCGACTTTTGAGTTGGATTTCACACACTGCATGAATATCGATCGCCGAAACGATCCCGACGCCGTCAAAGCATCTCTCCTGCTGAACCTTACCGGTCCTGATGCCATGAGGAGAACACTTGCTTTTGCCTACAACCATGCGTTCCAGGATGACAACGATCAGGTCCTAGTGCCTGCGGAGTCTGCCAACGATCCGATATGTTTGCTACGGAAGTTTGCTGACATTTGTGACTTGCCATCTAACCGTATTTTAGAGCGAGGCTCAATGAGGCTCAAACGAAATTCTGTTTCCACAGCCATACAAACAAAGACAATTTCCTAGACATACAAACAATTTAATTCACACAAACATCCATCACGGTTAACCCACTGTGATGGAAGGCAAAGTATTTTCTCTCCCCTGTTCTCCGTGTATCTCCCGATGTCCAAGCCCCAGGCGGGCGATGATAAGTCCCACGGCCATTTTAGGCCGTGCCGGGCGATTGAAGGCCCCGCTCCTGGTCTAAAAGTCACAATGTTGGAGCCCCCGGCGGGCGCTGGAATGTCCCATGGCCATTTAGCCGCGCCGGGCGATGTACGGCCCCGCACCGGGTCGTTCCAACCCCGCGACACGGGCTGGAGAAGTCGCGTTGCGGGAGCTCCGGGAAGCGGTCTCTACCACCGGACCCGCAAGCTCCCGATGTCCCAGTCCACCGGACCTGCGGCTGCGTTGCTGGAGCCTCCGAGCCCCAGGAGTCGAGTCGCAGCAGCGAGTCACCGCCGCTACCCACGCCCCGAGGCCGGCCAGCCCCACGATGGTGATAGTCCGCAGCTCCGCAGTCTCCCGAGCCCCCGGGTCGTTCAGGTTGGAGGCCGCTCCACGGTGCTAGGCCCCAACGACAACGGAGATCCGACAGGGAAAAGGTCGGGTCTCCCGGACAGGGAAGAGATTTTAAACGCCCCCCCCCCCCCCGCCCCGCACATATACACATTTAAAACTATTATTTTAAAAAAACACCAACACCACATTTAACTAGACAAAAAAATTAAAAAGACAGACAGGGTGAGTCGCGCCGCCAATGATGCGCCGCCCCTGGTTCTCACGTTGTTTAAATGTGTCCCAATTGCAATTATGTGCATTCAATGCAGTCGCAGTGCCCGGCTTATGGTAAATCCTGCAATTTCTGCAAGAGGTTTAACCATTTCTCTGCTGCCTGCCGGTCCCGTGGGAAACTCCCCCCCCCGCTTCTAGACAAGTATGAAACAACCTGGTACAAGTCGATAACAAAGGTACACAAAATTGCTGGGGAAACTCAGCGGGTGCAGCAGCATCTATGGAGCGAAGGAAATAGGCGACGTTTCGGGCCGAAACCCGATAACGAGTTTGGTTCTCAGTCCTCCCTCGACACTGCCCACGACTCTGAGCAAATTAGTTCTCAAGGAGATGCCAGCGTATTCACACTCCTACACGCACCTGTTTTACTCCCTGATCCATCGGTCCTCGTTAGTGTCAACAATCATTCTTTCTCCGCTCGATACTGGGGCAAAAGTCAATGTTATGTCAACAAGCCTGTTCAAGAAGATTAGACTTAATGAGCTTCTGACTGCAGACCGTTCGACTTTACATGTTTATGGGGGTGAGGTGCTGAAACCTGTGGGGAAGGCCACTTTCAATTGTGTACTGCAGAAGTTATCGCTGCCGCTCCTGTTCTATGTTCTCGACTATGACTGTGTGACTCTGTTGGGCAAACAGGCATGCCAAGACCTATGACTGGTATCCTTCGACCGCACCGTCAACGAAGTGCAGGTGTTGCTGAATAACTACGTCGGAATACCCGGACCTGTTCGACGATGAGCTGGGCAAACTACCACTGGTTTACAAAATCGCCACCGACCCGAAAGTGGTGCCCGTGGTCCGTGCACCACACAGAATATCCCTCGCTATGAAGGAGAACACTGAGTCTATGCTGAAGAGCATGGTTGCGATGGGAGTGCTGGAAGCGGTCAGCGAACCCACCGACTGGATCTCCACCATGGTCGCCACCCTAAAAAAGGACAAGAACGAGATACGGGTGTGCATCAATCCGAAGGATCTGAACCTCGCGATAAGGCGTCCACACTACCATGTGAGAACCGTGGAAGACGTTGCAGCTCAAGTCGGCCAGGCCACGGGTTTCTCTGTCCTTGATGCCAAGAGCACTTTTTGGCAAATACCTCTCGACAAACGCTCCTCCGACCTGACAACGTTTGCCACTCCATATGGCAGATTCAAGTTCTTACGGATGCCATTTGGTATTTACTCTGCCAGCGAGGTGTTTCAGCGATCCACGGAACAGCTGTTTGCTGGAATGCCGTGTGCCATCATCGTGGATGATATCCCAGTCTACGGGAAGAACACTGCTTAACATGACCAGAACCTCCGCCGGGTCCAGGACCGGGCCCGACAGATCAATTTGAAACTGAACAAAAAAAATGCCGGTTCCGCGTAACCGAAGTGCCTTATGTCGGGCACATCTTCACTTCTAACGGTCTGAAGCCAGACCCGCAAAAGACAAATGCTATCTCCCAGATGTCAGCCCCCACCGACGTCCACTGCTTGCAGCGATTCCTGGGCATGGTCAACTATCTGGGGAAGTTCATCCCAAATCTCAGTGAACTAAGCTCGTCCCTGAGTCAGCTAACAAGAAATGACACTGCCTGGTCCTGGTTTCCACAACACCAGCAGGCTTTTGAAAGGATGGAGTCTAAGTTGACCTGCACCCCGACTCTAAAAGTCTTTGACCTGCGCCGTCCCATTGTTGTTACCTGCGATTCCTCCCGTTTTGGACTAGGTGCTGCCTGGCTGCAGCTCTATGACGACGGATCGCTGCTACCAGTCTCGTATGCCTCTCGGACCATGACCGACACGGAGCAAAGGAATGCTCAGATCGAGAAGGAGCTTCTGGCGGTGGTGTTCGCCTGCTCCAAGTTCAAAGACTTCCACTTTGGCAGCAAATTCACAGTCGAAACGGACCACTAGCCATT
Organism: Amblyraja radiata; assembly: GCF_010909765.2. Classification (NCBI taxonomy): domain Eukaryota; kingdom Metazoa; phylum Chordata; class Chondrichthyes; order Rajiformes; family Rajidae; genus Amblyraja; species Amblyraja radiata. The sequence goes on along the minus strand of NC_046000.1, from coordinate 3,099,326 downwards.
GGTGACTATCCTCAAAAAAACGATACATATTGCCCCCGCCAGGCTTCAGCGCATGATGCTCCGGGACCAGCGTTTTGATTTCAACATCGTTTACAAAAAGTGCACTGAGATGCATGTGACAGACACCCTGTCTCATGCCCCACTGGCCTCCTGCAACCGCCACCCCTACGAGCAGGAGGACCTGCTGGTGCTGAACGTTAACTTTGTCCCAACCAAGCAGCTACAGTGTCTGATCGAGCACACCGCCGCTGACCCTGCGTTGCAGCAGCTCGCAGCCGTTATCAAGCGCGGGTGGCCTGACAGGCGCACCACTCTGCCGTCAGGTGCCCACCCGTTCTTGCTCGTCCGTGATGAACTGGTTATCCAAGACGGTGTCGTCGTCAAGGGCCACAAGGTCGTTGTCCCTGCCTCCCTTTAAGATATGTACTTCAATGCTGCCCACAATGGTCATCCCGGGGTCGATGCTACAATTTCTCATGCCCAAGGACAATTCTACTGGCCCGGTATGGCCAAGTACATCAGGGATAAAGTGTCCTCCTGTCCCTCCTGCAACAACCGTGCCCCACACCAGCAGCGCCAGACTCTTTTGCAGCAACCGGCGCCTACTATGCCCTGGACATCGCTGGCTGCCGACATATTCGAATGGCGGGGCAAGCAGTTCCTCGTCCTGGTCGACTCGTATTCCAACTGGTTTGAGGTGGACATACTTCCCTCCATCACCTCCGAGATGGTCATCAGCAAACTGCGCAAGCACTTCGCAACCTTCGGTGCCCCTGTGCGCTTACAGACCGACAACGGCCGGCAATTCACTAGCGCAGAATTCAAAGCTTTCGCTGCCAGGTGGAACTTTCATCACTACACCAGTAGCCCTCAGTATCCTCAGAGCAATGGCCTGGCCGAACGGGCTGTGCGGAGTGCTAAGGCTCTGCTGGAGCAGTCGCGCCTGTCCAACTGCGAATTTTACCTGGGCTTACTCAACCTACGAAAAATTTCCCGGGACCCTGCCCAGCGTTTAATGTCGCGGATGACAAGACCTCCCATGCCAATCGCCCAACAAGCCCTGCTACCCAAAGTTCTTGAGCCTGCCACTGTCCAACAGCGTTCCCACGGCAAGTCCTGCCGCCCCCTGTACCCTCTACTGCCAGGCCAATCGTTCGGGTGCACTCTACCACCGGCTATTCCCGCCTCGCATCCGTGGTCGGTATGGCTGACTCCCCTAGATCTTACCTGGTGGACTATGAAGGTACTGTCTATCGCCGGAGCCGTCAACATCTACTGGCTGTGAACGAGCCGAAGCCTGCACCGGCGGGTCCTTATGCTCCTCCGCTGCCGTTCCAGCCTGTCACTGCCGATTTCCCTGCTGTTCCCCGCATGCCGCTTACCCCTCCGCTGCTGCTGTCTCCTCCTCCTTTGCATTCTTCTCCTCTTCCTCAGCCGCCTGGTTTTGTTCGGGTGCCTTCACCTCCTCTGCGTTCACCTCCTCCTCCTCCTCCTCCTCCTCCTGCCTTTCCAGCTTCGGCTGCGCTTGATCCTGCTTTAACTTTCTCGCCTGCCTCAGCTATGCCCACTCTTCTTTCCGATGGGTTGGGGGGGGGGGGGGGGGGGTATTGTACGCACGCGTTCGGGTCGCATTGTCAAGCCGCCTGTTCGCTACGGCGACTTTGCTTAAACTCGCATGCCCTGTGCTGTTACATTGCCACGGCTCTAATCCTGTTTTGATTTCTAAGGGGAAGGCTGTAGATGGTCCATGCATGCAAACAATAATACAGCTAACTCAGTACCACTAACCACGCCTTAGTTATCAAGTATAATAACTCTCTCTATCTCTCACACGCTCTCTTGGTTCCAGCATGGTTATAGACTGCTAGTAGTCAGTGCTGGAATGCGTTTAACCTGAGTGCTCATTAAACAATTAGTAAAGTTACAAGTGTGTCAGACTTCACTTATTTACAATGTTCTTTAAACAGCTCAGCACGACTACTGTCCCCACAACCACGGCAGCTGTTCTCGCGGTAAAGTATCTAATTTTCAGCTTCTGACAACAAATAGCGACAAACCGATCAAACGTGAACGTGACCGTGAACCAGAGAGAACAGTCGGTGGTCGCATAAAGCAGGACAGCGTGGATATTACACACGGGGAGGTTCCACAAGAACACAATACGATTCTGGAAATTAATTGGTAATTGCTTCAGTATCAGGTCAATGACAACGACCAGTAGATCCGCCGTCGCCATGGCGTCCAGATACATATTGACTCATTTCGAGAGACCGCACTTTCCACGGGACAAGACCACGATCGTCACCACGTTCACTGACAGGATTGGAATAAACAGGGATTTAAAATATCAGATTTAAACAGCGTTTCAGCATTGAACAATAAAGTCATTATCATTTCCTGGAAATACGTTGAAGTGAATGGTTTTGTTGCAATTAATCGCAGAAGTAATCGTAAAGTAACGTAACGTTTGGTACACAGTACAACAAGGGATGCAGCAAGCTAAATATTCCCGATGAATATACGTTTTTTTGTAAGGTCATAATTAAATAAGACCTGAGGGATGCCTCAAAAAGACGTTACTTTTAACACTTTATTCAAACCATCTCTTATTAATAAAACATATAACCAATGGGAAAGTTTCGGAATTAAAAGGATTGGGGATATGTATGAAATGGGAAACCTACTATCATTCCAACAATTACAATTTAAATTAAAATTGAAAAACAACCAATATTTTAAATATCTTCAGATTTGCGATTTCATGAAAAAATACATACAAGGATATCAAAAAAAAAATCCTGACTTATAGGAAGAAGCAATGAATATTAAAGCTGACTCACAAAGATTAATATCATATTTATATATTAGTATTTTAAATATAGACCTACCATCGACATAGGTACTTAGAGAAGAGTGGGAACGGGAATTAATGATAAAACTTACGAAGGTTTCATGGGAAAAGTACTTGATATATATTCACAAATGTTCGATTAATGTAAGACATAATCTAATTCAATTTAAAATTTCACATAGATTATATTATTCAAAAACAAGTTTGAACAAATTCTATCCAAATATATCCCCCATTTGTGATAAATGTTTATCCCAAAACGCAACTATAACACACTCTTTTGTTTCCTGCATAAAACTTTATAGATTTTGGAGTGATATTTTTGAAATATTTACAAAATTATTTAAGATAAGAATGGGACCTAATACTGAAAAGATTATATTTGGAGTAATGGAAGATGGGAATAAATTGAACTCATCTTAAAATTTATTTTTAAATTATCGCTTAATAATAGCAAAAAAATTAATACTTAAATTTTGGAAAAATACATCAATACCAACGCTTAAAATGTGGATCGCAAGCATGTTGGACACCGCACATCTTGATGAAATGCGATTCCTCCTAATGGATAGATCAGACCAATTCATAACGAGTTGGTCTCCATTTGTCGTCTTTTTGGAATCACATGGTGCAACACAATTGTAAAAGCAAACTGTTTCAGGACTGGACGTGGGATGGTCAAGATTATAAACAATGATCTCCTTACTTCTTTTCATTATGCCTTATTCTCTTTTTCCTACTTTCTTTTCTTCAACTTTCTTCATTCATTCTTCTTTTTTCTCCTTCTTCACACACTATATATCTCACGTCTTTCTATCCTTTACTATCTAATTTATTTTTCTTATTCTTATTCTTCTTTATTTAATACATAAATTTAACACAGAAGTTGTACATAAAATGTATTATGAAAATATATATTAGGCACTTTGGTGCCATATGACTGTACTTACTTCTAATACAATAAAATATGTTTTTAAAAAGAGACGTTGCTTTAGCAAAGATACAGCACATGTCACTAATATTGATCATGAAATTAAGCTCAGATACCTGCTGCGAATAGCTCTCTACTCACGCTTTATTAGTAAGTGGGCCAGCAGCCAATTATACTGGTGAGCAGGCTGAATACCAGGATATGATTAGTTCACTGCCGGACATATGTTTTACCCTTTCGCCACTTCTTTTTCTATTATCAGGTTCCTTCAAATTGCAAAAGGTCGAGCAGTCATTCATGAGAACTAAAACAAATAAAACGTCACATTCATTCACAAATAATTCGAAGGAAAGAGTTGAAAGCTTGGAAAAAGTGACGACTTGAACCGAACACTTGGAAATTGAGGTCGATGACCGAGTGCCGTGACGCAGGGAGGACAATAAAGTACGTTCCGACGAGGTACGACTGTAAATGTGGCATAACGTACAGCATTAAAAAGAGTGAGGCTGCGATTGATTATGCGGAATGTTTGAATCTGACAGAACATAGCAGCAAAATAATAGAATAATTTAGGCGAATTCAGGGGTTAGAAATTGTAAACCATCCAGGAGGCAGTAATGCATCTGCGATATAAAATTCGTCTGGGACCAACTATTATTCTGTATCTAGTGGGCAAAACAGCACTGAGAAGAGAATGCATGTGTCGAATCTATTGAACTTATTTGAGGACTTAAATATCCGGACGACAAAGGTCTATCAGTGTTTAATGTTTACTTGGATTGTCAAAATACTTTTGAGGCTGCTGAAGGAGTTGATAATATTAGAGGGATAATAATAATAATAATAATAATAATAATAATAATAATAATAATAATAATAATAATAATAATAATAATAATAATAATAATAATAATAATAATAATAATAATAATAATAATAATAATAATAATAATAATAATAAAAATAATAATAATAATAATAATAATATATTTTATTGTCATTGCACATCAGTGCAACGAGATTTAGTATTCAGCTTCCAACCGATGTAAAGAAAAGTAAAATAAATAAATAAGCTGTGTGACGTGACCATCCGAGGGAGACAGTCCAGGGGAGATGGGGGCACTCAGCAGGGCTGGTTCAGAGCCGCAATAGCACTGGGAATAAAGCTGTTTCTGAGTCTGGAGGTTTGGGCGTAGAAGGCCTTGTAACGTCTGCCGGAGGGAAGTAGTTCGAACAGTCCATTACAAGGGTGTGAGGAGTCGTTATTGCTGCTGACGGCCTTCCTGAGGCATCGTGTGTGATAGATGCCCTCCAAGGCTGGTAGCTGTGTCCCAATAATCATCTGCGCTCTGTGAACGACGCGCTGAAGAGTTATCCTCTCCGCCTCCGTGCAGCTGAGATACCACACAGAGATGCCATACGTTAATATGCTCTCTGTGGTGCAGCGGTAGAAAGTTGTCAGCAGCTGTTGGGACAGACCAGTCTTTTTTTATGTCCTCAGGAAGAACAGTCGTTGCTGTGCCTTCTTGACCTGCGCAGCGGTGTTGGCGGACCATGTGAGGTCCTCTGAAATGTGAGTGCCCAGAAACTTAAAGCTGGACACTGTCTCCACACTTTCCCCGTAAATGGAGATTGGGGCGTATTCTCCATTATGGGACCTCCTGAAGTCAATAATCAGCTCCTTGGTCTTGGAGGTGTTTAGTGACAAGTTGTTACGTGCGCACGAGTCCGACAGGTTCTGCACCTCCGCTCTTTATTTTGTTTCATCACCGTTGGTGATCAGCCCAATCACTGTTGTGTCGTCTGCAAACTTAACGATGGTGTTGATGTCGAATGCAGGAACACAGTCGTGAGTGAAGAGGGAGTAGAGCATGGGGCTTAGTGCACAGCCCTGTGGTGTGCCGTTCTGCTAGCATGCATAAAGGTTGGCTGATATGGTAGAAGGCCAGGAGTGGGAATGAATGAATGAATGGATGAATGAATGAATGAATGAATGAATATATGAATGAATGAATGAATGAATGAATGAATGAATGAATGAATGAATGAATGAATGAATGAATGAATGAATGAATGAATGAATGATTGAATGAATGAATGAATGAATGAATGAATGAATGAATGAATAAGTTTATTGGCCAAGTATGTAGACATAAAACTAATTTGCCTTGGTGCTCCGCTCGCAAGTAACAACACGACATTGAGTAAACAATTAAGAATAACATATAAAACATCAACAAATTAGGTATGAATCATTGTAGTTTAAACATATGAATGAAATGAAATACCAGAGCAAGAGGTGGCTACAGCTTTTTGGTTATTGAGTGGAGCTACTGCTCGTGGAAAAAAGCTGCTATTATGTCTGGCTGTGGCGGATTTAACAGTCCGGAGTCGCCTTCCAAAGGGACGTGCTTCAAAGAGTTTGAGGCCAGGGTGAGAGGAGTCAGGGATGATCCCTCAGAGACCCGCTCGCTTCCTGGCCATTGAGGTGTACAATTCATAATTGGCGGGAAGGTTGCAGCCATCAAACTTCTCAGCTGATGGAACGATTTCCTGCAGCCTCCGGATGTCGTGCTTGGTGGATTTAGCTTCCACAACAGCCGCAGGAAGCACAACCTCTGTTGGGCAATTTTGACTGTGGAGTCGATGGTGGACTCTCCTTTAAGGTCCTTGGAGATGATCAGTCCAAGGTACTTAAAGGACTCCACAGATGTGAATGTGGTGTTGATGAAGGTGAGTGGGGAGAGGGGAGGGGAGCGGTCCTAACGTCTACTGTCATTTCCACTTTCTTAAGAGCATTGAAATGCAGGTTGTTATGAAGCCACCAAGTCGTCAGGTTTGTCACTTCCTGTCTATAGGCTATATTAATCCTGTCTATAGGCTATAAGCTATATTAATAGCAAAAGGATAACGAGGGATACAATTGGTCCATTAGAGAGTCAGAGTGGACAGCTATCTGCAGAGCCAAAAGAGATGGGGGAGATATTGAACAATTTATTTTCTTCGGTATTCACCAAGGAGAAGGATATTGAATTATTTGAGGTAAGGGGAACAAGCAGAGTAGCTATGGAAACTATGAGATTCAAAGAAGAGGAAGTGCTGACACTTTTGAGAAATATAAAAGTGGATAATTCTCCAGGGCCGGACAGGTATTCCCTATGACATTGAGGGAAGTTAGTGTAGAAATAGCAGGGGCTATGACAGAAATATTTCAAATGTCATTAGAAACGGGAATTGTGCCGGAGGATTTGCGTACTGCGCATGTTGTTCCATTGTTTAAAAAGGGGTCTAAGAGTAAACCTAGCAATTATAGACCTGTTAGTTTGACGTCAGTGGTGGGCAAATTAACGGAAAGGATATTTAGAGATAATATATATAAGCATCTGGATAAACAGGGTCTGATTAGGAACAGTCAACATGGATTTGTGCCTGGAAGGTCATGTTTGACTAATCTTCTTGAATTATTTGAAGGGGTTACTCGGGAAATTGATGAGGGTAAAGCAGTGGATGTTGTATATATGGACTTCAGTAAGGCCTTTGACAAGGTGCCTCATAGAAGGTTGGTTAAGACGTTTCAATGGTTGGGTATTAATGGTGGAGTAGCAAGGTGGATTCAACAGTGGCTGAATGGGAGACGCCAGAGAGTAATGGTGGATGGTTGTTTGTCAGGTTCGATACCAGTGACTAGTGGGGTGCCACAGGGATCTGTGTTGGGTCCACTGTTGTTTGTCATGTACATCAATGATCTGGATGATGGTGTGGTAAATTGGATTAGTAAGTATGCAGATGATACTAATAGAGGTGGGGTTGTGGATAATGAAGTAGATTTTCAAAGTCTACAGAGAGATTTATGCCAGTTGGAAGAGTGGGCTGAAAGATGACAGATGGAATTTAATGCTGATAAGTGTGAGGTGCTACATCTTGGCAGGACAAATAAAAATAGGACGTACATGGTAAATGGTAGGGAATTGAAGAATGCAGGTGAACAGAGGGATCTGGGAATAACTGTGCACAGTTCCCTGAAAGTGGAATATCATGTAGATATGGTGGTAAAGAAAGCTTTTGGTGTGCTGGCCTTTATACATCAGAGCATTGAGTATAGAAGTTGGGATGTAATGTTAAAATTGTACAAGGCATTGGTGAGGCCAATTCTGGTGTATGATGTAAAATTTGGTCGCCTAATTATAGGATGGATGTCAACAAAATAGAGAGAGTACAGAGGAGATTTACTAGAATGTTGCCTGGGTTTCAGCAACTAATTTACAGAGAAAGGTTGAACAAGTTAGGGCTTTATTCTTTGGAGCGCAGAAGGTTAAGAGGGGACTTGATAGAGGTCTTTAAAACGATGAGAGGGATAGACAGAGTTGACGTGGATAAGCTTTTCCCACTGAGAGTAGGGAAGTTTCAAACAAGGGGACATGACTTGAGAATTAAGGGACTGAAGTTTTGGGGTAACATGAGGGGGGACTGCTTTACTCGGAGAGTGGTGGATGTATGAAATGAGCTTCCAGTGAAGGTGGTGGAGGCAGGTTCGTTTTTATCATTTAAAAATAAATTGGATAGTTATATGGACGGGAAAGGAATGGAGGGTTATGGTCTGTGCGCAGGTATTTGGGTCTAGGGGAAAATACGTGTTCGGCACGGACTAGAGTGGTCGAGATGGCCTGTTTCCGTGCTGTAATTGTTATATGGTTATATGGTTATATGGTTATAGGCAGATTACTCCCCATCCTGGATCAGTCCAATCAGGGTTGTGCTGTCCGCAAACTTGGGAACCTTGACAGAGGAATATGTGGAGGTGCAGTCGTCGGCATAGAGAGAGTAAAGGAGAGGGAGGAGTAAGCAGCCCCGTGGTGCGCTTAGGCTGAGGGTCTGTGTGTCCGAGATGTGCTTTCCCAGCCGCACATGCTGCTTCCTGCCTGTCAAGAAGTTGGTGATCCACTGACGTAGGGGTTCAGGAACAGTCAAATGGGAGAGTTTGCAGTTTAGTAGCGCTGCCTGGAGAATGCAGAGCTAAAATCCACTAACACAATCCTTGCATACGTCCCCTAGTGGTCCAGGTGCTGGAGGATGAAGTCCAGGCCTAAGTTCACTACGTCATACACATATCAATTGGCCCGGTATGCAGACTGAAGAGGGTCCAGCAGGGGGATTTAGATATTTTTCAGTTGGGCCAGCACAAGTCTTTCAAGGGTCTTCGTGACTACAGTGCCACTGACCTGTAGTTGTTAAGACCAGTATTCCTTGTCTTTTTGGTTACAGGGGCTATAGTGGAGATTTTGAAGCAAGCAGGGACACTGCAGGTTTGTAGGGACTGGTTGAAAGTTGTTCGGCACAAAACTTGAGAGTGGAGGGGGAAACATTGTCCGGTCCTGGATATTTCCGCCTTTCTGTCTTCTGAACATTCTCTCCCCCTACTCAATTTCTACTGTTGGTAATTGAGAAGTGGCCAGACTGATATGGGCAGCAAGGAGGGGGCGGATAGTGGAAGAGGGCCCAATCTTTGCAGACTGGAGTCAGGCTGTATGTGGTTATTAAGTGGTGATTGCACAAGGTTGGGTAGGAAAGGGCCCAGTTTTTCCAGACTGAATTCAGGCTGTAAGTACTTGTGAAGTGGTGATTGGGGAGGAGTGTGTGGGGAAGTGTCCAGCCTTTGCAGACTGGAGTTCAGTCAGTAGGTGTGAAGTCGTGATTGGGAAGGAAGAGAGAGGGTAACAAGTCTATGTTTCTAATTATCGAACCTGCTGTAGAATTCGTTCAGTTCGTTTGTTAGCTGACGATTTCCAAGTAGCGGGGGGCTTTCCGAGTTTAGCTGGTGATTTCTTGCAAGCCCTTCCAAACTGAAGATGAATCATTAACTGCGAATTGTCTCCACAACTTCCCAGAGTACCTTTACTTGGCAGCTCTGAGACCTCATCTCAGCTTGTACTTGACCTGCATTTAGAGCTCTGCATCCCCGCTCCAGTTTGCCTCATCTTTACACAAGTGGAGCGCTGCTGTAAACCAGGGCTTTATCGTTTTGAACCAGATCAGAGTCCTAGAGGGAATGCAACTGTCCTCACAAAAGCTGACATATGCTGTCACTGTGTCTGTATATTCATGTAGCCTCGTGGTTGCTTCCTGAACACCTTCCAACCAGTGCAGTCTAAGCAGGACTGTGGGCTTTCAAATCCTTCACGTTCACCTAAAGGGAGCGTTGCCAGGATGGCTGCCACTGAGTAGCCGTGTCCCGCAGGGATCCGATGCTGGAGCCGTTACTCTTTCCAATGCATTGTGAAGAATTGGATAAGAGAAAGGTAGATGTCGTGATCACCTTCGCGGATAATGCAAAGCTAAGCGGAGGGGGCTGTAGAGTGGAGAAAGCAGAAGGACTTGTCCAGGGTAGCAGAGTGGCAAATTAATTGGCAGATGGAAAAGGGTGTAGAAAAATGTGGAGTCATGTATTTATGGTAGTAGGAACAAAGGCGTATATTATTTTCGAAACGAGGAGGATTCAGCAATTGGAGGTGCAATAGGACTTGCGAGTGCTGATGCAGGATTCCCAAAGGGTTAATTGGCAAGTTGAATCGGTAGTGGGGAAGGCAAGTGCAATATTTCGAAAAGGCTTGAGGGAAAGAACGGTTGCATTCCTGAGGATCATAATGCCCTGCCTTGACAGCATTTGGAGTATTATGAGCATTTATGGGCCCCATTTCTGATGAGAGATGTGCTGCCGTTAATGAGGATTCAGAAGAGATTTACAAGAATTATCCAGGGTTGACTGGGTTAACGTATAAATAGCGTTTGGCGCCACTGGGCCTGTATTCGCTGGTGTTAAGATGGATGAGGGGGGGACCTCCGTGATTCTTACAGAATAGTGAAAGGCATAGAATAGATTGGGTACGGTGAGAGTGTTTCTATTATTAGGAAAATATAGACCAAATCTGCATAGAATGAAAGAATGCTAATTCGGAAAGTAAATGAGGAAGGACTTCCTTATTAAGGGGGGAGTGATCTGTGGAATGTATTTCCACCGATGACTGTGGAGGCCCATTTGATATTTGTCAGGCGGAGATGAGCAGATCCATGAGTAGTACTGGTATCAAGGGTTATGGAGAGAATGCAGGACAATGAGATTCAGAGAGAAAACAGATCAGCCACCATTGAATGACGGTGTAGACGCGATGGCTAAATGACTTACTTCTGTTGCTATGACTTATTAAAGGGTTGAAGGAGGTTGAGAACATTTCACTGCCCTGACCCTACTGACGTGGAATCCATTAATGTGGTAGCTGAGGTGGTTCAGTTTAGTAACAACTGGAGATGTTGCTATTGGAAATCATATCTGAGGAAATACATTCTTGTCATAGAGGGAATACAGAGAAGGTTCACCAGACTGATTCCGGGGATGTCAGGACTTTCATATGAAGAAAGACTGGATAGACGCGGCATGTACTCGCTAGAATTTAGAAGATTGAGGGGGAATCTCATAGAAACTTACACAATTCTTAAAGGGGTTGGACAGGCTAGATGCAGGAAGATTGTTCTCGGTGTTGGGGAAGTCCAGAACAAGGGGTCACAGTTTAAGGATAAAGGGGAAATCTTTTAGGACCGAGATGAGGAAAACATGTTTCACACAGAGAGTGGCGAGTCTCTGGAAATTCCTGTCACAGTAGGCAGTTGAGGCCAGTTCATTGGCTATATTTAAGAGAAAGTTAAATGTGGCCCTTGTGGCTCAGGGGATCAGAGGGTATGGAGAGAAGGCAGGTACGGGATACTGAGTTCGATGATCAGCCATGATCATACTGAATGACGTTGCAGGCTCGAAGGGCCGAATGGCCTACTCCTGCACCTATTTTCTACGTGTCTATGTTTCTAAAACCTTATTCGTAGTAGGAGACGGAGGGTGAAGCCTGAGGATTGTTTGTGCGACCAACGGTAAATGATTACTGGTAGATGACAGGGATCGGTGATGGGATCTTCGCCATTTGCGCTGAGTGTTAAGTATTTTAATACGAAAGCAAGCGAAAGGATAGCAAATCTGAAGTTTGCAAGAAAATCTGTGGCATCGGTGGTAAGGTAATCCTGTCGTTCACACAGTTTTCCGTTAACTTCCCAGCCATTGTTATTATACTCAGTGGCTCAATACGCGCTTGCATTAAGGCAATAAATTTTCGACCTCTTGCCAACACTACAGATATGATACACAAATGCATGTCAACGAAAAATACTAACAGCTTTCAGCTGCAGTTATCGCATGTCGTGGAGGAGTGAATTTTATGGAGACGAAAGAAAATTAGCAATTCAAGGCAACCAAATAACCTCCTAATAGGAAAATGGGGGCAGCAAGCAAACGCTAATAGCCTACAGGTGGGAGGTAGTGGTGGGCAAGTGAATTCAGCAACTGCATTGTTGTTGCCAAACGTTTGCAGAACTAATAGCTGGAGAAAATGAACAAAGACAGCAAGAACTGTGGCACAGATAACAATATAAAATGTGCGGGCTGATGCTGTTTATATTATTAAACTGGAAATGAATAACTTACCAGGAACAGCAATAATGGCGAGGAGCGGATAGTAAATCACTTGAATGGTAGCAAGTGCATGCGCAAGTCGGAAATCTACCGTCAACCAGTCATAATTTGCAAATATATATTCGGCATACGAGAAAACATTTTTACCCGTTCCACCAACCCGTTCCGCTCTTTTCAGTTGGCGAGCCATTACTGTCGCAGCACACTCTCCTGTTTCCAGAGGATGCTCCTACCTCTCCCCGACTTATAGCAGGACATCTCAGCCAGAACCTGCGCTATCCTTCGCTCTAACGCCGTTATACCTCAGCAAAGTTTATTTATTGGAGGGAGACAACTTGCGATAACACAATCAGTCCCGATGGAGATTTGCGGTAATGACATTCCACGAACAAGTTGCTATTGTTAACCATTTACTTATAGAACGCTGGAGGATTCAACAGTGCTGATGTAACACAGATGTTGAAAATAAAATAATCATGCGCACCATCTGTTCTTCAGGTCCAACAGAAACCGTGTTATTTCGAACGGCATCGCACTTGCACAGAGAAAAGGAGATACAAACTTTATCCCATATGGTACAAACACGGGTTACTTTCAACGTCGCATGAGGAGCACAGCAGCAGCGATATATTTGCGAAATAGCGGTTTGTCTGGCTCATTGCGACGCATGGCAGCCAATAGGAAGAGGGAAATGTAAGGTGGAGCGGCGTATTGTCCGTGTGGTAAACTGCTATGTGAGGTACAGGTTGATTTTCGAAGGCAATTGTATTAGTTTGGCTTAGAACGTAGTTCAGTAGAGTTGATGAACAGTCCCCCAGCTCACAATGCCTGTGCCACAAACCTGCTCTAATCTGCCCGCACATAATCAATATCCCTCCATTCCATGTTTATCCACGTGGCTAGCCAGAAAGCTATTAAATGCCACTGGCGCACTGAATCATCACTACCGTTAAAGAGTTTATCCCGCATATTTCCGATGAACATTGCCCCACCCACATAAAATCTATGCCCTCCAGCGTTTATTATTTTCATCTTGGAAACGTGCTGTGACGCTCTACCTTATCCTTGCTTCTCATAGTTTTTTATACATCTAATAGTTCTCCCCTCAACCTCGGGCGGCCCAGGGAACACAACGTAACTCTGTCCAATTCAATTTATTTCTATATCTAGCCCACACCCTGTAATCCAGTTATCATTCTGGGAAACCGCATGTGCATCCTTTCCAGAGAATTCACATCCTTCGTCTACTTGGGTGAAAAGAACAGTAAGAAATATTACAAATGGGGCCTATCGAAAGGCTTTCGTTTCTGATTCAACACTTCCACATGCTTACCCTCAGAACCTCAAGCAATGAGGTGTCGGAATTTTTGAAAATTGTAAAGAAGAAGAGTTGTTTGTAGTACGTTTAACCCAAGATCTTACAAACAGCGGAAGCATGGTGGAAAAATGTCCATCATTGTGCAATTAAGAATATTGCTGAGGCAATAAATAGATTGCTCATGCCGTATCGATTCCTCAGCACAGTTCCTTTAGTTAAAACATTGGAGGTTGTAAACTAACAGCAGTGTAATAAAACTGATCAAGATTACTGACATTTACGGCGCCAATGTGTATTCAAATGGGAGAGGGTTTTTCTTTAAGTAACAGGGAGCATTAGGTTAAATATATTTCCGGGGAAAGGCATAGGTGAAACTATACAGAGACGATGATCAATAATTACTCATTTCAAAATGGTAGAATCCACATGTAACCATGTTGTTGTGAGAATATAAAAATGCAATAGGTACTGTGAATCTTAGGTATACTTTGGTGTTCTCCGAGTATTAATACTGCGCACTGGTAAGACATTCAATAAACCGATTTGTTCGATAATTTGTGCATGTTTCTAACTGAGCTGGGCCCTACGTAAAACGAGATTCAGGGTAGAGGTTTAACACAAAATTCCCTCTTACAGAAGGCAAGCATACCTTATGCTTTGTTCACATGTGTTGGCACCTTAAGAGACTTGCACCTCAAGATCCCTCTGTAGATTGTTCACGGTCTTGACACTTATTGTATATTTTCACCTTACATTCAATCTCACAACGTGCAGCACGTCACACTTTCTTGATTCACGCTGCATCTGCAATCGGCTTGAGAGTCTTCTGTGAGGCCTTGAGAGTGATATAAAGTCATGTTGATCTTTTGAAATAAGGAATTGCAGATTATGCTTTATGTAGGATAGACTAAATGCTGGAGTAACGCAGTAGGTCACGAAGCATCCCTGGAAAACATGAATATGTGACGTTTCGGATCGGGTCCTGTTTCACATCGCTTCTTTTATACTTAAATTTGCGCTAGTTGTGGTTCTTTGTAAATGTCAGTTAATACATAATTATGCTTTCCTTGCAGGACGTGTGAGATCGGATTTCCCCGAGGACATGACCTGTAGGAAGTACGTCCTGCCGGAGCTCCTCATTCACGGCTGTGAACTGTAGATAAGGCTGGGTGGCCGCAGAATTGTCTGCGTGCAAGATAACGTCATAGTTGGAGTTACAGTGAGGTGGTCGTATCTCAGGTGCATGCAGGCAGTAGATGCCTACCAGGCATCGGTGCAGCAGTGATGCAGAAATCCCATTTGACATCCACCCACTTCCCGGAGAACACGTGTACCCTGTTGCGGGTGAAACGTGAGGGGAGAACAGCAGCAGAAGCAGTCTGTTCTCGGGCACTAGACCTGGCTTGGATGCAGATCGGGAATGTGTAGGAGCAGACAGCGCGATTCAGATGGGGAACTCATTGCTTAGTGGAGCGGTCAGAATATTATGTGGCCGTAATCATACCTCTGGGACGAGGTGCTGCATCTCGGTGCTCGCGGCCTGTTGATTCGGAGCTGCTAAAGAACATTCCCATTGCGGATAGGTACACAAAAATTTAGGAGAAACCCAGCGGGTGCAGCAACATCAATGGAGCGAAGGAAATGGGTAACGTTTCGGGCCGAAACCCTTCTTCAGACTGGTCCCATTGCGGATGTTGAACAAGCGGATGTAATTATACTTGTTGCACACATACCATTTGTAGGCAACTGGATGAGGTCCAGCAGACTGAATACATGGAACGAGGAGTTCAGCTCGACGTTGAATTTCAGGGTCACGAGGGCTATAATCCACGGAGTATGCCAGATCCGCTATTTAGATCTTTACCTCTGACAAATATTCTGGGGCAGAAATCACCTTTACCAAATGATCTGGTTACACGTGATTTGGAGGATACAATGCACTTTGAGTGAGTTCGGTAGTGCTACGCGGGAGGGCTTCAATTAGTTGGAACGGGTGGTGGAAACCAGCGTGGAGGATGCGCAAATAGAAGAACTGTTGGCAAGTTAGAGGCTATTACCGGTAACGATAAACGGAAGGAAGACAAGGAGATTTTTCAGGATGTGGTGAAACCGAGTGGCTGATGCGTGTTTATTTCAGCGCAAGTTTTCGCGTTCATAGCAGAGCCTGCATCTTAAAGGATTTAGAGCCTCGAACTATGATGGTTGCCATTACTAATATTTGTTGGCGGGAGGGGCAGAAATAGCAGCTCAGCTTTTCATGGTTTTTATGTTTCATACATGATAGAGAAGGAACTAAAAGAAGTGAACTAGTTGCTTTACTAATCAGACATAATGTTACGGTGGCACAGTGTTGTATTCGTCCACAAAGCTCATGAATGCGAAAGGCGCAATCTAATGTGATTAAGTTGTAGACTTCCAAAAACATGACAAATGATAGAGCAATATAATGTTGACATTTATTAAAATGTGCATAGTTGTCGTAGTGGGCGACATTATCTTCCACAACTGAGGCTTTCTCAATGCACAAGTGTTAGATGAGCATAGGTACACAAAAATGCTGGAGAAACTCAGCGGGTGCAACAGCATCTATGGAGCGAAGGAAATAGGCCGAAACCCTTCTTCAGACTGAAGTCAGATGAGCATAATATATCTCCAATGGCTTGTCGATTCAAGGGTTGGAGATACTTAAAAGTCATCCGAATTTCTACCTTTACCCTCAAACAAGTGATTGGATCCATATTTCAGCGCGTCGTGGCGGAGGAATGCTCTACAATCTAAACCCATGATTTGTAGGTAAACCCCGATCAGGTTCGCTAGAACCTCCAATCCATGAGAATTAACATCGGTCTTTCATGTTTAAGAAGGAACTGCAGATACTGGAAAATCGAAGGTCGACACAAATGCTGGAGAAACTCAACGGGGAGGCTGTATCTATGGAGCGGAGGGAATAGGCAACTTCGTGCCGAAACTCTTCTTCAGACTAATGTGAGGGTGGGGAGGGGGGGGGATGGGGGGGGGGAGAAGAATAGAAGAGGAGGAGCCAGTTGACTGAGGGAAAACTGCGAAGGGGAGGTGAAATTAAGGACTATCTGAAATTAGAGAAATCAATGTTAATACCGCTGGGTTGCAAACTGCCCAAGCGAAATATGAGGTGCTGCTCCCCCCATTTACGGTGGTCCTCACTCTGGCCATGGTGGAGGACGAAGACAGAAAGTTCTGATTCTGAATGGGAGAGGGAATTTGAAGTGCTAAGCCACCGGGAGATCAGCTTGCTTATTGCGAACAGAGCGGAGGTGTTCGGCGAAGCGATCGCCAAGCCTACGCTTGGTCTCACCGATGTAGAGCAGCTGACATCTAGAGAAGCGGATACAATTGATGAGGTTGATGGCGGTGCAGGTGAACCTCTGCCGCACATGGAAAGACTGCTTGGGTCCTTGAAAGCGGTAAAGCGATAGTGTAACATTTCTGTCCGGGTGACCTTTCTGTCCTGAGACTCCTCAACTATCTAAGTGAGGTCACAAGCAAAACGACGGGACACAATCACATATTCAGAGACGGTAGCTTACAAACCTAACGGCCTGAACAATAATATTTTCCAATTTTAAGCACCCAACAGCCTTCCTGTTGTATCTTCCCAATAGGAACTTCTCCCTCATTTTTCTCACCAAGAAACCCAATTTCCTCCCCCCCCCCTGTCCTTTTCCCTACCCTAACACGTGGCTGACTTCGCACCGGCTCCTCTGCAAGGCCTTCACCTCCACTTAGACAGTTTATAATATACAGTGTTCATAATTCGCAAATTGTCAATCTCCATGCTTTGGGGATGTGCAGTTGGGACTGGAAACAGTGGGATGTTCCGTACACTACTTAATGACCGGGATCGATTGTACTTACGTTCGCGGATAGTCAATAAACTGTGTACCTGTGACAGAGGTTCCAAGGATTCGGACAGGAGTCAACAATGAATTTGTATGAAGTTAATTCGACCCAGTGTGCAGGCTGGAATCACAGGAAATAAATTAGGTGTTTACTCTGGGAGCAGACAACCAAAGGCCTTTCAAAAGTTACACATACACGCTGGTAATTTCGAGCGGATTTGCTGGTCACGTAGTCGGCAGGATTCGAACCTGCGCGGGGAAACCCCAATGGATTTCTAGTCCATCGCCTTAACCACTCGGCCACGACTACTGCGGTCTCAACAAATCGGCTCCAATAAGGACATGTTTGACGACAATCGATTAGTGTATCTTGGGACGGACAGGGACGGCACTGATCCCGGAATCAGATAAACGAGACAGTTCCTGAATTATAGTTTGAAATGCGACAATGTCAGGCATGGTCGTGTCATGAGGGAGAAGCAGAGTGATAAATGAGGTCGATGTGGTTTTACCCTGAATTCCGTGTGGGCAGTTGGAGGCGTGGAATCTTAATCATTGCGGGACGAGGTTTGTCTACCCCATCACACCAGCAGCACAGACAACTTGTTACTCTGAAGCACTGAATACGGGTATCAGCATCAGAGGCAGCAGTTTTTTTATGGCGTCCAGCTGCCCAAGTCTCCAGGCTGTCGTATTCGGCCGCTGCGCACGGTGTGGTACCTCTATTGTGCTGTCAATGAGGGTACCAGGGTTCTCACACGAAACCCCGTCAGCACTATTGTTGTACATTAACATAGAGGATGAATTATCCCCTATACTCACTGATTGGGTTATGTTGGACTGTAAGTCGATGATCCAGTTGGAGAGGCGTGTGCTGACTACAAGTCTCGCGAGTTTCGTAATAAGCTTGGATTGTATAATGATACCAAAGACAGGGTAACATTCTATGAATCGATGTCAGTCGTAGGTGTATCTCTTATCCAGGTGTTCCAAGGATGAGTTCGTCCGTGGATCTTTTATGGGGGTATGCGAACTGCAGTGGGTCAATGCTGTTGGTGAGAATTCGTTCCATAACTAGCGGTCTGCGGAGCTCCTGCTGGCGCGGTGTCCGGAGCCTGGGATCCCCCGTTCGGGACCCCGGCGGAGAAGAGCTCCGACCGCCGGCCCGCGGCCTACTTCTACTGCGCGCGCGGCAGGGACTGAATCCCCGGAGTGGGATCCCACACCGGGGATCGCTGGAGCATATATTAGACAGCCAGCCCTGCGGTCTGCGGTGTTTCTGGCGGCGGCGCGGCGGGGACTTTAGATCTTCGACCGTCGGCCAGCGGCCTACGCAATCTTGAAGCCGCGGTCTCCGGTGGAGAGGCACCGAATTAGGCCCTACCTGGACTTACCTTGTCTGCACATCTGGACGCCTGCAGCGGCGACTGCGGAGGGTTGTGGTCACGACCTCGTGGGGTAATGAAGGAGGACTGACCAAATGTTGTGCCTTCCTCCACTGTGATGAATTGTGTATGTTTGTGTTAAAATTATATTGTGTATTGTGTGCTTTTTTTTATTGTACAGCTGCTGGCAAATTCATTTCACTGCACTTTATGTGCAGATGACCAATAAAATTGACTGACAGACTGATTGACACAATATTTCATTATGATGGATGTCAAGGCAGGGGAGATGTTTTTATTTGGCACTGGGATGATGATGGCCATCTTGAAACAGGTGGTACATTAGAACGGAGTAGGGAGAGATTAAAAATGTCGGCTAATAAACCCGCTAGTAGGTCTGCGCAGCTAATAAGGGCAAGACTAGGGACTTCTTCTGGGCCTCTGTGTGTATGTTTGTTGTGTTTATATATATATATACTAGACTAAGTGGGACCCGTGGGTCCCAGCATCACACGTGAGGGCTGGACACCCAATGCAATATTCCACCTCTCCATCTATTTCAATATTGCTGCTGGCCAGGGGAAGTGGGGGCACTTTCTGTTGTGCTAGTAAGTGTTGTGGGCCGAAGGTACTGGTTTCCAGAGGGCTAGTATGGAGTTTGTGGGCCGAATGGATTTTTGGGCTGGCAGCTCAGTCACCGAGGGCTGGCAGCTCAGTCACTGAGGCCTGGCAGGACAATCACACGGACCTGGCAGGCAGGCTGGCGGCTGAGAAACTGCCAGAAATTCTGCCCAAAACAGGTGACAGCCTAAGAGAGAAGGGGAAAGAGGGTGGACTGACTGGATTATTGGGCTGGCTGTTCAGTCATTTACGGCTGGTGGGCTGGCTGTTCAGTCATTTACGGCTGGTGGGCTGGCAGTTCACTAACTCACGGCTGGTGGGCTGGCAGTGCAGTCACTCACGCCTGGTACGCTGGCCGTTCACTCAGTCACCCCACCTACCTTCACCCCCCCCCACTCTGCTCCTTGCCATTCCACTCTCACCCACACATTCAGTGTATCTCCCCACAACCTCCCCCCATGCATTCTTAGTTGCTCTCCCACAGAGCAGCCATTCCTGCCTATTAGGTTCCTATTGTGACGAAGAACACAGAGGCATCAAAAGTGCAAAAATGATTTATTTAAGTTTAAAATGTGAATGACTATTAAAATATAAGGACAATTTAAATGTTAAAGATGAGAATTATTAAGTTATTTCTTGTTGTGTCTCTTGTTGTGTTCTGCTGCTCACTGCCTCTTGATGACTTTTTCCTGTTGATAAAAAGAGACAATTTTAATATAGAGAAAGTCAGCGGTCAAATTTTACGAAAGAAATTCAGAGAATTTATCTCAGAAGTCATCATTCAACAAAGCACGCTGTTAATGACAACATTCTTGGTCGATGTTACCATCCTTCAGGAAACCTTTGACATTTCCCTTCATC
>NC_046000.1:3051469-3073969 GCF_010909765.2 Amblyraja radiata | reverse complement strand
CTAAAAACTATCCTGCACACATTTTACAAACTACAAACTATCCAGCCCATTTTCAAAATGCGTTTCCCAGTCTATGTGTGGAAAATCGAAATCTCCCGCAATCGCTACCTTGTGCTTACTACTAATATCTGCGATCTCCTTACATATTTGCTCTTCCAATTCTCGCTCCCCATTAGGTGGTCTATAATACACCCCTATAAGTGCTGCAACACCTTTCCCATTTCTCAGTTCCACCCAAATATCCTCCCTAGACGAGCCCTCTTATCTATCCTGCCAAAGCACTGCTGTAATATCTTCCCCGACAAGCAATGCAACACCTCCACCTCTTGCCCCTCCAATTCTAT
The DNA here is from genome assembly GCF_010909765.2 of Amblyraja radiata. Taxonomy (NCBI): domain Eukaryota; kingdom Metazoa; phylum Chordata; class Chondrichthyes; order Rajiformes; family Rajidae; genus Amblyraja; species Amblyraja radiata. The sequence continues at coordinate 3,073,625 of NC_046000.1, read as the reverse complement.
CACACCTGAAGCAACGAAATCCTGGAATATATAGTTTCTAATCACAGCCCTCCTGCAGCCTCGCCTTTTTTTTTTAACAAGTTTGTGTTCACAAAATGAATCTTGGTTGTCGGGTGTATGCAGCCCAATTGTTTGCCTCGCTTTTTTTTTAACAAGTTTGTGTTCACAAAATGAATTTAGGTTGTCGGGTATCTGCAGCCCAATTGTTTGCCTCGCCTATTTGAATCAAGGTTGTGTTCACAAAATGAATGTTGGTTGTCGGGTGTCTGCAGCCCAATTGTTTGCCTCGCCTTTTTTTTTAAATCAAGTTTGTGTTCACAAAATGAATTTTGGTTGTTGGGTATCTGCAGCCAAATTGTTTGCCTCGCCTTTTTTTCCACAAGTTTGTGTTCACAAAATGAATTTTGGTTGTCGGGTGTCTGCAGCCCAATTGTTTGCCTCGCCTTTTTTTTTTTAATCAAGTTTGTGTTCACAAAATGAATTTTGGTTGTTGGATATCTGCAGCCAAATTGTTTGCCTCGCCTTTTTTTCCACAAGTTTGTGTTCACAAAATGAATTTTGGTTGTCGGGTGGCTGCAGTCCAATTGTTTGGCTCGCCTTTTTTTTTTACAAGTTTGTGTTCACAAAATGAATTTTGGTTGTCGGATGTCTGCAGCCCAATTGTTTGCCTCGCCTTTTTTTAAAAATCAAGTTTGTGTTCACAAAATGAATTTTGGTTGTCGGGTGGCTGCAGCCCAATTGTTTGCCTCGCCTTTTTTTGAACAAGTTTGTGTTCACAAAATGAATTTTGGTTGTCAGGTGACTGCAGCCCAATTGTTTGCTTCGACTTTTTTTTTAAACAAGTTTGTGTTAACAAAATGAATTTTGGTTGTCGAGTGTCTGCAGCCCAATTGTTTGCCTCGCCTTTTTAAAACGTTTGTGTTCACAAAATGAATTTTGGTTGTCGGGTGGCTGCAGCCCAAATGTTTGCCTTGGCTTGGGTTTTTTAATCGTTGCAACGTTGCCAGCCCAAGCACCCATACGGCCCACAATGTCTATACTAGTCCTCTGGAAACCAGTACATTCGGCCAGCAACACGCATACTAGCGCAACAGACAGCCACCCCACTGGCGAGCAGTATTGGAATTTACAACTTTCTTATGGGGATGGACAGGCTAGATGCAGCAAGAATGTTCCCGATGTTTGGGAAGTCCAGAACAAGGGGTCACAGTTTAAGGATAAGGGGGAAATCTTTTAGGACTGAGATGAGAAGAACATTTTTTACACAGAAAATGGTGAATCTCTGGAATTCTCTGCCACAGAATGTAGTTGAGGCCAGTTATTTAGCTATATTTAAGAGGGTGTTAGATGTAGCCCTTGTGGCTAATGGGATCAGGGGGTATGGGGAGATGGCAGGTACAGGATACTGAGTTGGATTAACAGCCATGATCATATTGAATGGCGGTGCAGACTCGAATGGCCGAATTACCTACTCCTGCACCTATTTTCTATATTTCTATGTTTCTGTGTCCACACTTTCCATACGTAACTAATTGAAATGAGTATACCGTGTTGCCGGATGTCAAGCGCAAGCCTGCTTTGACTTTAGGGTGTTTTACAGAACGTACGAAATTTTTAAAGACATTTATTTGAAATTTCAGCCAAGTTACAAACAGACTTGCACGTCAACTACATAATCGGCCATTCAATGTGAGCAGATATTTCACTCCACTCTTCAGCTGTTCCCTGAATTTTCTCTGTGTCAGAGTGTAGATACATGTGTGTGTGCACATACTGAGAATCTGCAACATGAATCCAAACTGCTGTAGGATATATACCGGGCTGCTGAAATATCTATCAGTGTAAAATAAATTTTGTGTTTGCCATTTCAGAGAATGAACCACATAGGGTATCCAAAATAATATGAAATTGCCTGATATAGCGAAGAGCAAAATCATCGATTTTCTCCGGTTCTCCACCTTCTGGTTCTCGTGGCTGTTCCGAAGTCCTCTGCGGACTCTATTGGCCGCTATGACATACTGACAGTTAACCCATTGAACAACAGGATTAAACCGATCGGTAACAACGATGTTAAGACCCTGTCCAGTAACTCGAGACCTTTCCATGCCGACAACGTGGCGTACTCCTCTGTTACGGCGCAACGCCATGGCATATTATCAATTATGACATAAGGCTCAACGGCAAAGTAAAAGGGGACGCACCTGGCGCAACTTACGGCAGCCACAGTCACCATAACCACACACGCTGCTCTCTCGCTGCTGTAGCGCTCACGTAGCTTTTGGCAACAAATCGTCAGAAAGCTATCGCAAGTGAAACTGACGGTGAACCAGACGGAACAGTCCATGGTAACAACCCTCAGTACAAGTGTCAGGGCGCAAACCGGAGTTATGATCAAGGAACTAGCGTAAACATAGATGGTATTAACTTGATCAATAACAGCAACAGCAACAACTACCATTAGATGCGCTGTTGCCATTCCCACCAGGTAACGGGTGATGCATTTGGAGAGACCACATTTCCAGGGCTCGCGCTTAACTTTTTTCCCCTGTTGCCAGCCGGGGAACCTTGGCAGCTTTTTAGGTTGCCAAATGACAGTTTAGGTGATCATTTAAGATGGCTTGCATGACGCGTGCGATAATGTGCTCGGACGAAGTGCGTAGTTACCAGTCGGAATTATACTCAATGAAGCATTCACATATTATTTATGCTTCAAATAAAGTCACAAACTAAACATTCACCAATCAAGACATGATATATCCCACAATGACATGCAGCGAAATTATAAGACAGCATCTCAAATCTTTTTACACATTGCAATTAATGCAATCTCTATTAGTTCTTTCCACTTCCAAACAAAAATGTGGTTGGATTATTCAGCGTATGATCAACCTGTGTCAATAAATCCTGGACCATGGTAATATATATGCGTACGTATAGTTGTGAATGTTGCTCATTAAATAACAGTATTGTTACTCCATATTAAGAGCTTTGATTTGCCGTTAAAATGAATTCTGTAATAACGCGTCAACGGTAGCAGTGACAATCGAACACTGCGGTTTTAATGTTTCACGTATTCACAATATAATTAATCCAGCTTTATGGATTAAAACTAATATTAACATTGGGAATTAAAACACATTTTATTGCACTCCGTTATCAAACATAGTCAATGTTCGCTCTGAAGACATTTCCAGGACAATAGGGTCAGGGAGGGGGTTGTGTGTGAATCCGTGCGGGGTGGATAGATGGCGGGGGTGGGGGGGATTAGATGGCAGTCGGTGCAGAATGGATGGATTAGTACGTGTTGGTTGGAGTAGGTAAAATTGTGAGGGGAGAGCACGGGGGCTGTCAGTGGTGTTGAACGGGGGCTGTCAGTGGTGTTGAACGGGGGGGGGGGGTTCAGTACGGGATGGATGGGGGTAGACAAAAGTGCTGGAGAAACTCAGCGGGTGAGGCAGCATATATGGAGCTAAGGAAATAGGCAACGTTTCGGGTCGAGACCCTTCTTCAGACTGTTCCCCCCATTCTTCTTGAATGGGAGGACCAGTACAGGATGGATGGGGGGGGGGAGATCAGCGCATGATGAATGGGAGGGGGGGGGGTCAGTACATGTGAATCGAAGGGTCTGTGCAGGATGAATGGGTTATCACTACAGGAGTAATGAGGGGAAGGTGCAGGGTAAATGGAGGGTGGGTCAGTGCGGGATGAATGCGTGAATTAGTACAGGATGGATGGGATATCAGTACAGGATGGATGGAGGAGAAGTGTAGAGTGGATGGGAAAGGGGTAAGTGCAGGGTGAATTGGGGAACCAGTGTAGGATGGATGGGGGGGGGGGGGGGTAGCAGGAGAATTAATGCGAGGTGGGTAGGGTGATCAGCGCAGGATGAATAGATTGGAGGGGGGGACATGGGGAGGAGAGCACAGGGCATGTCAGTGAGGACTGAATAGAGGCGGGAATGGGGATCAGTGCCGGATGTAGATGAGGGGTCCCAGGATAAGGGGTGCGGGGTGGAGGGGGCGTACGAGAGAGAGAGAGAGAGAGAGAGACAGAGAGAGAGAGAGAGAGAGAGAGAGAGTATAGAGATAGAAGAGATCGAGCTAGAGATCAGAGAGCTCGCTCGATATTCTCTCTCGCCTTCGTCCTCTCTTCTTTTCAGCTCTATTCTTTGATCGCTATTATTCTCGCTCCTTCTTATTCTCGCTCTCTCCTGCTCCCTCTCTCCCTCGCCGCTCTCTCTCTCTCTCTCTCTGCTCTCTCTCTCTCCTCCTCTCTCTCTCTCGCTCTCTCTGCTCTCTCTCTCGCTCTTCTCTTCTCGCTCGCTATCTCTTCGCTCTCCCTCTCTCTCCTCTCTCGTCTCTCGTTTCGCTCTCTCGCTCTCTCTCGCGCGCTCGTCTCTCTTCTCCTCGCTCTCTCCGCGCGCTCTCGCTCTCTCGCTCGCTCTCTCGATCTCGCCTCTCTCTCTCTCTCTCTCCCTCTCTCTCTCTCGCTCTCTCTCTCTCTCTCTCTCTCTCTCCTCTCTCTCGCTCTCTCTCTCTCTCTCTCTCTCTCTGCTCTCGCTCCTCTCCGTCTCTCTCGCTCTCTCTCGCGTCTTCTCTCGCTCCTCCTCTCTGCTTCTCCTCTGCTACTGTAGAAAGGGGTGTCGTTTGTTGTATCAGCGGTCAGCGCTCCTCGACAACTTGGCCGTTGGGAACTCCTCGCCACCGCCTCCCTCCTCCGCCAGCCAACAGCAAGGTGCGGGGCCGAGCGGTGCAGCTCAAAGACCCTACAGGATCTATGGCGCAGCTGCTTCAGAAGTGTCGGAGCGAATGACGGGTCCCGCACAGCAGCAGCAGCGGCCGCGACAGCAATCCCGTTAACGGCGAAAACCGCTTTCAAAACAAACCCTCCCGCACGCCGAGGCCTCCCCCTACCTCCCTCCTCCCGGCCTCGGCGTACGGGTTGTTTTTTTTTTAAAGCGCCGTCAGCGGGTTTGCAAGCTTTATCAGGGCTGCCGGGGGCCGGGAGGAGGAGGAGATGCTATCGCTGTCCGAGGGCCGTCATTCGCTGCGACCCTTCTTAACCCCGCATCTAATATCTTTCCCATGCAATACAGCCGTCACCGCCGACACAAAACGTCGCGTTCCTTTTCTCCAGAGATGCTGACTGACCCGCGGAGTTACTCCAGTTTTTTATGTCTATCTTCGGTACAAACCAGTATCTGGTTGCCAAGCCGGGCAAAATGGCTCGGTGTTTAGGTTGCCCGGCGGCGCTTTGGAGTGGTCTGTGGCACCCGGGCAACCGTTAATTTCGAGCCCTGATTTTCCCCGGGAGAGGATCACGATCGCCGTTAAATTAACTGCAAGAAATAAAATAAACCATTATTTCCAAGTGAGCAAATAAATGATCCACTTTACTTAATTTTCTTTTGGAAAATGGTGCTGATCGGAGGCACAGATGTGTCGGCAATTTGCAGCAATTTACCGTGTGCTTCCTGTCTACCTCAGTCATTTAGAATCGTTGCTTCAATGGAAATGAACTTGGAAATGAGCATTTATAACATTAACAACATCGACTCAGCCAAAACTGCTTCCTCAAGTATAACAGACGTAAATGGTCTGTCCCACGAGCATGCGACTCCATGCGGCAAGCGCGACCTAACGTACGGCCTCGCTGGGCCGGTCCCACTTCGATCGCCGGAGCCGTATGGAGTTGTGTGGAGCTGGTCCAGACATCGCGCGGGGCTCCGAAAAAGTGACACTGTCCAAATATTCCGCGCGGCAACGGCCTGCCGGCCCGCAGCCGCATTAAGGCCGTTCGCACCGCCTCGACGGGCGTACGCAGCGTCTTGACGGCGTACGCCCAGCGCGAACTTCCCGCGGACTTCGCTCGAACTTCACGTCAACTCGCACGGGATCACTCGACCTCCGCGCGGCACCCGCTTCCCGTTTGGTCGTGCTTGCCGCATGCAGTCGCATGCTGGTGGGACAGGCCATTTACACCTTGGTTCTCCGGATTACAGCAAAGATACTAGATAGCATTTGCTTCAGAGCGCTCAGTCACCCTGCACAAATAGGTACAGCTCAATAATTGACTATTTCAGCGGTTTTTAACAGGTAAGGAAGTACGCGTTTCGTATGCCAGAAGGATTATGTTCTGTGCGTCACGCCCTTTGATTCGAAGACCTTATGTGAAACCCCCATATATAACGAAAAAAAGAGAGGTTGTTCTGCTTGTGATAATTACACAGACATTTTGACAGACATGCAACATTTCTCATTCGCTGCCCCGTGGCGGAAAACTCCTGAGTATCGGCGATTAACTCAAAAAACGTGTTCAGGTATCTTCGGCGACGGTAAGGATTGAATGCTTGGTGCTGCAAAGTTCCAATTTTATGCATTAATGATACGGGGAGCTGGAAGAATATATGTCAGAAACAATTAGAGTACGGTTAAATACTGAAACAATGTTGACATTAGCACTAATTTAACCGAGGTGACTGACAAAAGAACCACACATCAATAACAACAAAATGCCATAAATAAAATGGTACCGAAGCCTGAACCGTCCAAAGCCACTCTTCAGCTGAGATAGCATCTGGGCTGTGTATCAAAGCGACTATTGTACAGAGCAGCAAGTTGAGAAAGGAAAGATAACTACGCACATGGTGGCACGCAACGTTGACGTTGATGACTGACAGCGCTAGAGCTGCGGGTTTGATCCTAACCTCGGTTCCATGTCTGCACGGAGTTTGTACACTATGCCTGTGACCTTCTTAGATTTTCTCCGGGAACTCCGGTTTCCGCCCACACTCCAAAGATGCACAGGTTTTCAGGCTAATTGGCTTGGTACATTCGTAAATTCGCCCCAGGGTAGCGTCAGTGTGCGGGGATCGCTGGTTGGCGCGCACTTGGTGGATCGAAAGGCATGTTTCCGCGCTGTATCTCTAAGCGAAACAAAGCACAGAGTAGCCAGTTCCAGTGTCTTACCAGTGATACCAAACGCCGCAAGTACAAGATAGAAAGTGCCGGCTATGTAATAAATTGCTGGATATTCCATTTTCCGTGTGAACCACAGAACTTTCCAACTGTCCATTTGTACTTGTGATGATTTAGCACTCATTTATACGAGAGGGAATTCCCCTGAGATAATTAGTCTCCTCTGGCACATCAGCCACAACCCACTGAACAAATATCAACCGTAAACATGTGTTTTCTCATTATGCAATGCATTTCTCTCCTAGAGGGAATTCTCGAACTGTTAGTTTTAGAAACATAGAAAACAGGTGCAGGAGGAGGCCATTCGGCCCTTCGAGCCAGCACCGCCATTCATTGTGATCATGGCAGATCGTCGCCTATCAATAACCCATGCCTGCCTTCTCCCCATATCCCTTGACTCCATTAGACCGTAGACCTCTATCTAACTATCTCTTAAATCCACCCATTGACTTGGCCTCCACTGCCCTCTGTGGCAGGGAATTCCATAAATTCACAACTCTCTGGGTGAAAACGTTTTTTTCTCACGTCAGTCTTAAATTACCTCCACTTTATTCTAAGACTACGGCCCGTGGTTCTGGACTCGCCAAACATTGAGAACATTTTTCCTGCATCTAGCTTGTCCAGTCCTTTTAAAGTTCTTTGTTCACATTTTATAATAGAGAATGTTGCAAACTATATTTCTATGACACGAGGTAAGAGTTTCTTAAATGTAACTAATTATGTTAATAATTTTATTTCTAACATGAACAATAAATTTCAAATAAGTAACATTACGTGCACAGTGTGATTAAGTAAAATCAGCAAAAACGGTCTTAGTTTGGGAAGTAACGTTAGACATACGTCTTCCTCGAAAGGGATGATTTACGCCACCATCTTGCCACTCGGTCGGTATTATTCATAGGATCAAAATTCACAGACGAAGGTAATTAACTAATACATGCATTTCCTGAACTGCAATGATATCAACACATCCACGCAGGTATTGGAATCACTTCTTCAAGGTCTGAAGAAGGGTTTCGGCCCGAAACGTTGCCTATTTCGGACGACAGATGGCACAAAGGGCTAAGTGTTCGACTGGCAACCGGAAGGTAGCTGGTTTGAATCCCGCTTGGAGTGCATACTGTCGTTGTGTCCTTGGGCAAGACACTTCACCCACCTTTGCCTGTGTGTGTCCTTGGGCAAGACACTTCACCCACCTTTGCCTGTGTGTGTGGATGTAATTATGTGAAGCACTTTGGGGTCAATGCAAGTTGACTAAAAATGTGCTATATAAATAAAGACATTTATTTATTTATTTATTTCCTTCGCTCCATAGATGCTGCTGCACCCGCTGAGTGTCTCCAGGTTTTTTTTGTGTACCTTATATTGGAATCATTTCGTCTGTTACACGAAATTACGTGGAGAGTTTAGCCCTTCAAACAGGGATACATGGAAAAGGCTGGTGACTCCAGGCCAGTGAACTTAACATCTGCAGTTGCAAAGTTACTAGAGATTATTCTGAGGGATAGGATATATAGAATAGGAAATCTTCACATTTGAAGATGTGACAAAAAAGTTAGAGGAGCGGATTTGGGAGCAACCTCACCAGGAGATTAGCAAGAGATACGACTGATTGGCTCTAGCCCAAGTGGGAGGAGAGAAGTGAAAACAGTTAAAGTAGAGGCCAAGGACAGGCAGACTTTACTCAGAACTGCTGTAGTTTTGGGAGCAACAGCAGCAGGAGACTAGCAAGAGATACGACTGATTGGCTCTAGCCCAAGTGGGAGGAGAGAAGTGATTCAGTGCCGGGAAAACAGTTGAAAACTGAGGAATTTGGTTTGTAAATTGGTAAATCAGGCAATTTATCCGTCAATTTAAGCAAGACGGATCCTAGCGAGCGGCAGTGAATGAGCGGCCTTGTGATGGAAGTGTGAGTCTTTGGCTCTAGAATCTTCGGAGAGGAGACCACGCAATACGCTTGAGAGGTAGAGACGAAAGAAGGAGATGTCAGGCAAGCTGATTCAGTGAGATGCTTGCAGTATGTGGGAGGTCAAGGACACCGCTGGTGCCTCTGGCTGCTACAAATGCGAGAAGTGCACCAGGTAGAGCTCCTGAAGGGCCGTGTTGGGGAACTGGAGAAGCAAGTGGATGACCTCCGGTTCGTCCGAGAAACGGAGTCGTTCCTTGACAAGTCCTACAGTACGATCGTTACACCTAAGGTAATGGAAGAGAGAAGGTGGGTGACAGTGAGAACGGGAGGGAAGCATGGAATGCCAACGTCCCCGGGTGTTGTACCTCTTGTGAACAGGTTCACCCACTTAGAAGCTGTCGGGACAGAAGAGGTGTTTACACTGGGCGGCGGACTGGCTTGTGATGCGAATAGGGCTGTTGAGCCAAAACCAAAAAGGCCTAAGGCAGGCAACGCCATTGTAGTGGGAGACTCCATTGTGAGAGGTACGGACAGGGGTTTCTGCGGCAACAGACGGGATGCGAGGATGCTGTGCTGCCTTCCTGGTGCCAGGATCCAGGATTTCACGGACAGAGTGCAGAAAATCCTCAAGGGCGAAGGTGAACATCCGGAAGTGGTAGTTCATGTCGGCACAAACGATGTCGGAAAGAAGGGGATGAATATTCTGCAGCGTGACTTTAGAGAGCTCGGAAAAATGCTGAAAAGCAGGACCTCCAGGGTTGTTATCTCCTGTTTGCTTCCAGTTCCTCGTGCTGGCGAGAGCAGGAACAGGGAGATAAGGGACCTGAACGTGTGGCTGAGGAACTGGTGCACGGGGCAGGGATTTAGATTCATAGATCACTGGGATCTGTTTTGGGGTAAGGGGGAACTGTACAAAAGGGACGGATTGCATCTTAACAGGTGTGGGACCAGCATTCTGGCAGGCAGGTTTGCCACTGCTACACGGGTGGTTTTAAACTGAATAAGGGGGGTGGGGTGTCGAATGGGATAGTGGAGGATGGAGATAAAGGGAAAGGGTTTCTTAAATGTGTGAGCGTAGAGACAGAGGGGTGTAAAATGAGGGTAGAAGCAATAGGTAGCAAGGTGAAAAGTAAAAGTGGCAGGCAGACAAAACCAGGGCAAAAATCAAAAAGGGCCACTTTTCAACATAATTGCATAAGGGGTAAGAGTGTTGTAAACACAAGCCTGAATGCTTTGTGTCTCAATGCAAGGAGCATTCGTAATAAGGTGGATGAGTTGAATTGCAGATAGCTATTAATGACTATGATATAGTTGGGATCACGGAGCATGGCTCCAGGGTGACCAAGGCTGGGAGCTGAACATCCAGGGATATTCAATATTCAGGAGGGATAGAGATAAAGGAAAATGAGGTGGGGTAGCGTTACTGATTAGAGAGGAGATTAACGCAATGGAAAGGAAGGACATTAGTTTGGAGGATGTGGAATCGGTATGGGTAGAGCTGCGAAACCTTAAGGGGCAGAAAACGCTGGTGGGTGTTGTGTACAGGCCACCTAACAGTATTAGTGAAGTTGGAGATGGTATCAAACAGGAAATTAGAAATGCGTGCGACAAAGGCAAAACCGTTATAATGTGTGACTTCAATCTACATATAGATTGGGTGAATCAAATTGGCAGGGGTGTTGAGGAAGATGATTTCTTGGAATGTATGCGGGATAGTTATATAAATCAACATGTAGAGGAACCAACGAGACAGCAGGCTATTTTAGACTGGGTATTGAGTAATGAGGAAGGGTTAGTTAGCAGTCTTGTTGTACGTGCCCCGTTGGGCAAGAGTGACCATAATATGGTTGAGTTCTTCATTAGAATGGAGAGTGACATTGTTAATTCAGAAACAATGGTTCTGAACTTAAAGAAAGGTAACTTTGAGGGTATGAGACGTGAATTGGCCAAGATTGACTGGCAATTAATTCTAAAAGAGTTGACGGTGGATATGCAATGGAAGACATTTAAAGACTGCATGGATGAACTACAAAAATTGTTCATCCCAGTTTGGCAAAAGAATAAATCAGGGAAGGTAGTACATCCGTGGATAGCAAGGGAAACCAGGGTTTGTATCAAAGCGATGGATGATGCGTACAAATTAGCCTGAAAAGGCAGCATACCGGAGGACTGGTAGAAATTCAGAGACCAGCAGAGGAGGACAAAGGGCTTAATTAGGAAAGGAAAAATAGATTATGAAAGAAAACTGGCAGGGAACATAACAACTGACTGCAAAAGTTTTTATAGATATGTGAAAAGAAAGAGATTAGTTAAAACAAATGTAGGTCCCTTGCAGTCAGAAACAGGTGAGTTGATCATGGGGAACAAGGATATGGCGGACCAATTGAATAACTGCTTTGGTTCCGTCTTCACTAAGGAAGACATAAATAATCTGCCGGAAATAGCAGGGGACCGCGGGTCAAAGGAGTTGGAGGAATTGAGTGAAATCCAGGTTAGCCGGGAAGTGGTGTTGGGTAAATTGAATGGATTAAAGGCCGATAAATCCCCAGGGCCAGATAGTCTGTATCCCAGAGTATTTAAGGAAGTAGCTCCAAAAATAGTGGATGCATTAGTAATAATCTTTCAAAACTCTTTAGATTCTGGAGTAGTTCCTGAGGATTGGCGGGTAGCAAACGTAACCCCACTTTTTAAGAAGGGAGGGAGAGAGAAAACGGGGAATTACAGACCAGTTAGTTTAACATCGGTAGTGGGGAAACTGCTAGAGTCAGTTATTAAAGATGGGATAGCAGCACATTTGGAAAGTGGTGAAATCATTGGACAAAGTCAGCATGGATTTACGAAAGGTAAATCATGTCTGACGAATCTTATATAATTTTTCGAGGATGTAACTACTAGCGTGGATAGGGGAGAACCAGTGGATGTGGTGTATCTGGACTTCCAGAAGGCTTTCGACAAGGTCCCACATAAGAAATTAGTATACACACTTAAAGCACACGGTATTGGGGGTTCAGTATTGATGTGGATAGAGAACTGGCTGGCAAACAGGAAGCAAAGAGTAGGAGTAGGGTCCTTTCCATAATGGCAGGCAGTGACTAGTGGGGTACCGCAAGGCTCAGTGCTGGGACCCCAGCTATTTACAATATATATTAATGATCTGGATGAGGGAATTGAAGGCAATATCTCCAAGTTTGCGGATGACATTAAGCTGGGGGGGCAGTGGTAGCTGTGAGGAGGATGCTAGGAGACTGCAAGGTGACTTGGATAGGCTGGGTGAGTGGGAAAATGTTTGGCAGATGCAGTATAATGTGGATACATGTGAGGTTTTCCATTTTGGTGGCAAAAACAGGAAAGCAGACTATTATCTAAATGGTGGCCGACTAGGAAAAGTGGAGATGCAGCGAGACCTGGGTGTCATGGTACACCAGTCATTGAAAGTAGGCATGCAGGTGCAGCAGGCAGTGTAGAAAGCGAATGGTATGTTAGCTTTCATAGCAAAAGGATTTGAGTATAGGAGCAGGGAGGTTCTACTGCAGTTGTACAGGGTCTTGGTGAGACCACACCTGGAGTATTGCGTACAGTTTTGGTCTCCAAATCTGGGGAAGGACATTATTGCCATAGAGGGAGTGCAGAGAAGGTTCTACAGACTGATTCCTGGGATGTCAGGACTGTCTTATGAAGAAAGACTGGATAGACTTGGTTTATACTCTCTAGAATTTAGGAGATTGAGAGAGGATCTTATAGAAACTTATAAAATTCTTAAGGGGTTGGACAGGCTAGATGCAGGAAGATTGCTCCCGATGTTGGGGAAGTCCAGGACAAGGGGTCACAGCTTAAGGATAAGGGGGAAATCCTATAAAACCGAGATTAGAAGAACTTGTTTCACACAGAGAGTGGCGAACCTCTGGAACTCTCTGCCACAGAGGGTAGTCGAGGCCAGTTCATTGGCTATATTTGAGAGAGAGTTAGATGTGGCCCTTGTGGCTAAGGGGATCAGAGGGTATGGAGGGAACGCAGGTACGGGATACTGAGTTGGATGATCAGCCATGATCATATTGAATGGCGGTGCAGTCTCGAAGGGCCGAATGGCCTACTCCTGCACCTAATTTCTATGTTTCTATGTTTCTAAGTACAACAAGTACATCATAAATACAAAGAGGATTGAAAGAAAAACAACAGAATATTGTGCAAAGTGACTTCTTTTTGTTAAATACTGAAGTGCAATAACGGAATAATAACATTAAATAACGTAATTAGATAGAGATGATAGTGACAGTTAGTCGCCACACGAGCGGTAAAGGGGTGTGAAATAGTTTACTAGTTCTGAATGTGAGGGGGAAATGTAAAATTAATGGTAAGATCATTAACAACATGGATGTTCAGAGGAATATTCGAGTCCAAGTTCATCACTCGCTGAAAGTGGCAACTCAGGTAGAGTGGAAAGAAGGAATTCGGTCTACTTGCCTTCATTGGTCGCGGCATCGAGTGTAAGAGTCAATAAGTCTTGATGCAGATTTATGACTGCGTGTTTAACCATATAACCATATAACAATTACAGCACGGAAACAGGCCATCTCGGCCCGACAAGTCCGTGCCGAACAACGTTTTACCCTTAGTCCCACCTGCCTGCACTCATACCATAACCCTCCATTCCCTTCTCATCCATATGCCTATCCAATTTATTTTTAAATGATACCAACGAACCTGCCTCCACCACTTCCACTGGAAGCTCATTCCACACCGCTACCACTCTCTGAGTAAAGAAGTCCCCCCTCATGTTACCCCTAAACTTCTCTCCCTTAATTCTGAAGTCATGTCCTCTTGTTTGAATCTTCCCTATTCTCAAAGGGAAAAGCTGGTCCACATCAACTCTGTCTATCCCTCTCATCATTTTAAAGACCTCTATCAAGTCCCCCCTTAACCTTCAGCGCTCCTGAGAATAAAGACCTAACTTATTCAACCTTTCTCTGTAACTTAGTTGTTGAAACCCAGGCAAAATTCTAGTAAATCTTTTCTGTACTCTCTCTATTTTGTTGACATCCTTCCCATAAAGGTTTGGAGTATTGCGTTCAGTTCCGCTCATCACGTTACAAGAAAGACGTGGAAGCTTCGGGGAGCGTGCAGAGGAGGTTCCACAAAATGATTGGACAGGCCTGGATTGTTTTACCTGGAACGTCGCAGTGAGAACCATTAGAGAGAACCTGAACAATTAGCGAGAGGTTGGGCAGGGTAGGACTTTGTATTCCTTGGAACGCAGGGTGCTGAGCGGCTTTCAGTACAGGGAACGTCATCAGTCAAGGTATTGAGTTTAGTAGTTGAGACATAGAAGAAGGAACTGCAGATGCTGGTTTAAACTAAAGAAGGACACAAAAAGCTGGAGTAAATCAGCGGGACAGGCAGGCTCCAGTAGTGAAGGTATGGGCAAAACGGCTGTTTTAGAGTATTGTGTTGTTTTGGCCTCCGTGCAATAGGACGGATTGCCTAGCTGGAAAGAGTGCAGAGAAGATTTACAAGGATGTTGCGAGGACATAAGGACCTGAAATACAGGGAGCGGTTGGGCAGGGTAGGCCTTTATTTCTGAGGCGTTTTCTGATAGAGCATATAAAATCATGAGGGCAATAGTTTGGGTAAATACACGGTGTTTTACCCAAATGTAGAACAATCAAGAACCAGTGGGCATAGGTTTAAAATGACAGGAGAAAGATGTAACAGGAACCTGAGGAGCAAGGAAGATGGTGATGGGTATACAGAGCGAGCTCCCAGAGGAGGTAGTTGAGGCAGGTACTGTAACAACAGCGGAGTTACCTCTCCCTAGTCCACCTTTCTTCTGAGCCCCGCCCCCAGTCCCCTCGAGAAATTACCAAACAACCAGGGCAACTTCATGCTGGTTCATTGTTCCTCACCCAACACAGAGTTTCGCTAATGTGTCGGAAGGAACTGCAGATGCTGCTTTAAACCGAAGATGGACACAAAGAACCTGGAGTAACTCACCGGGGCAGACAGCATTTCTGAAAAAACTGAATAGGTGACATAGAAACATAGAAACACAGAACGTAGGTACAGGATGAGGCCATTCGGCCCTTCAAACCAGCACTGGCATTCATTGTGATCATGGCTGATCGTCCCCAACCACTAACCCGAGCCAGCGTCTCCCCATATCCCTTGATTATACCAGCCTTTAGAGCTCTATCTAACTCTCTCAAATGCATCCAGTGATTTGGTCTCCACTGCCCTCTCTGGCAGGGAATTACACAAATTCACAACTCTGGGTGAAAACGTTTTTTCTCACCTCAGTCTTAAATGGCCTCCCCTTTATTCTAAGACTAAGGCCCCTGGTTCTGGACTCGCCCAACATTGGGAAATTTGTTCCTGCATCTATCTTGTCCAGTCCATTTATAATGATATATGTTTATATAAGAACCCCCTCATCCTTATAAACTCCAGTGAATACAAGCCTAGGCTATGCAATCTTTCCTCATATGACAGTCCCGCAATCACAGGGATAAATCTCGTGAACCTACGCTGCACTGCCTCAATCACAAGGATGTCCTTCCCCAGATTAGGAGATCAAAACTGTACACAGTACTATATGTGGGCTTACCAGAGCTCTATACAACTGCAGAAGGGCCTATGTACTTATATATTGAAATCCTCTTGTTATGAGGGCCAACATTCCATTAGCTTTCTTCTCGGCCTGCTCTACCTCCACCCCAAATTTCAGTGACCGGTGTACAAGGACGCCCTGGTCTCGCTCTACCTCCCGCTTACCTAACCTATCCCCATTAAAATGATAATCTTCCCCCTTGTTTTTGCCACCTAAGTGGGTAATCTCACAGTTACCTATATTATACTGCATCTGCCACGCATCTGCCCACACAATCAATATGTCCAGGTCACACTGCAACCTCCTAAAATCCTCTTCACCGTTCACACTGCCACCCAGCTTTGTGTCATCCGCAAACTTGCTAGTGTTGCTCCTATTTCCCTCTTCCAAAGCATTAATATATATAGTAAACAGTTTCGGCCCCAATAGCGAGCCTTGAGGCACTCCACTCGCCACTGCTTGCTATTCTGGAAATGACCCGTTCACTCCTGCACTTTTTGGAATGAAATGATCCCGCGTCTTCCGGAATATGCCCAGAAAATCATGCCATTGCTGTTCCACCGTCATTCCTGCTAGGATTCCTTTCCAATCTACCTTGGCCAGCTCCTCCCTCATGCCTTCATGGTCCCCTTTGTTCAACTGCATCACTGACACTTCCGATTTAACCTTCACCTTCTCAAATTGCAGATTAAAACTATTCATATTATGATCACTACCTCCAAGCGGTTCCTTTACCTCGAGATCTCTTATCAAATCTGGTTCATTGGGCAACACTAAATCCAGAATTGCCTTTTCTCTGGTCGGTTCCATTACAAGCTGCTCTAAGAATTCATCTCGGAGGCATTCTACAAACGTTCTTTCTTGGGGTACTGAACCAATCTGATTTTCCCAGTCTACGTGCATCTTGAAATCCCCCATCACCACAGTGGCATTACCTCTGTCACATGCCAGTTTAAACTCCTGCTGTAACTAGGATTCCTTTCCAGTCTACCTTGGCCACCTCCTCTCCACCACAAGACAACACCCCAACACCCACATCACCCCACCCCCTAGACCACACCATCCACCCCCCCCCCCACCCCACCCCACCACCCTTCCCCCACAGCATCCCTCCTCCATACCACCCCCTTCCCCTCACCACCCTCCCCCCAAACCAACAACTCCCCCCACATTCCCTCGCCCACACCCACCCCTCCCCCAGAATCCCCTTTGCCCACACGGCCCCCAAATACTCCTCCCCCACTCCACCCACACCCCCTCCCCAACACCCATCCTACAGCACACCACCTACCCCGCACACCCCTCGCCCGCACGCACCTCTTGCACACACCCTCCCCAACACACCAACCTACACCACATCCCCTCTGCCGCACACCCCTTTCCCACACAACCCTCCCACGCACACCCCTCCCCAATCTCCCTCTCACCAACGCCTCCCACACAGGCCCACCCCACCCTCCGCTAAACACCACCCTCCCCAACACAACCCCCTCCCACACACACCCCTCCCCCACCCCCCACACTCAACCTCCCCACGCCCCCTTCCCACACACACACACACACACACACACCCCCTCACACACACACACACACACACACACACACACACACACACACACACACACACACACACACACACACACACACACACACACACACACACACACACACACGCCCCGCCCCCACACGACCCCTCCCCACATATCCCCTCCCGCACACACCCTCCCCGAAACCCCCAAGTCCCCCACTCCCCTCCCCCACACCATCCCACTCCACCACACCATTCTCCTCCCAACACCACCCCCTCTCCCGGTGGAATATTACATTGGGTACTGGGTAGCGTTGGGGAGCCAGGCCTCCCGTGTGACTGGGTCCCAACGAGTCCCAATAGTCTAGTATTATACTAAAACTCTTCCCATTGTTCTTGAGTCTGTGTGGGCCAGGTTTGTGTCAGCTGTCTGTCAAACTTGTTAATTCCGATCTTGTTCCAAACGCTAGGCCATAGTCCCGTTTTCACACATGCAACTGATATTTTCCCTGCGGACGCGATAAATATCTTCCCGCCGCATTTCCCAAGTTACTAATATTTGAAAAACAGTTACATCAATTAAAGTTCTTAGAAACATAGACACACAGAAACATAGATAATATGTGCAGGAGTAGGCCATTTGGCCCTTCGAGCCTGCACCGCCATTCGATATGGTCATGGCTGATCATCCAACTCAGTATCCCATCCCTGCCTTCTCTCCATACTTTCATCCCTTTAGCCACAAGGGCCACATCTAACTCCCTCTTAAATATAGCCAATGAACTGGCATCAACTATCTTCTGTGGCAGATAATTCCACAGATTCACCACTCTCTGTGTAAAAAATGATGTTCTCATCTCGGTCCTAAAAGACTTCCCACATCCTTAAACTGTGACACCTAGTTCTGGACTTCCCCAACATCGGGAATAATCTTCCTGCATCTAGCCTGTCCAACCACTTAAGAATTTTATAAGTTTCTATAAGATCCCCCCTCAATCTTCTGAATTCTACGTGTACAAGCCGAGTCTATCCAGTCTTTCTTCATATGAAAGTCCTGCCATCCCAGGAATCAGTCTGGTGAACCTTCTCTGTACTCCCTCTATGGCAAGAATGTATTTCCTCAGAGTCGGAGACCAAAACTGTACGCAATACTCCAGGTGTGGTCTCACCAAGACCCTATGCAACTGCAGTAGAACCTCCCTGCCCTTATACTCAAATCCTTTTGCTATGAATGCTAACATACCATTTCCTTTCTTCACTGCCTGCTGCACCTGCATTCGTACTTTCAATGACTGGTGTACCATGCACCCAGGTCTCGTTGCATCTCCCCTTTTCCTAATCGGCCACCATACAGATCCAAGTCTACTTTCCTGTTTTTGCCACCAACGTGGATAACCTCACATTTATCCACATTATACTGCATCTGCCATGTATTTTCCCACTCACCCAACATATCCAAGTCACCTTGCAGCCTCCTAGCATCCTCCTCACAGCTAAAACTGCCCCCCCCCCCCAGCGTCGTGTCATCCGCAAACCTGGAGATGTTGCATTCAATTCCCTCATCCAGATCATTAATATATATATATATTGTAAATAGCTGGGGTCCCAGTACTGAGCCTTGCGGTACCCCACTGGTCACTGCCTGCCTTTCTGAAAATGACCCGTTTACTCCTACACTTTGCTTCCTGTCTGCTAGCCAGTCTCTATCCACGTCAATACTGAACCCCCAATACCGTGTGCTTTAAGTTTGTATACTAATCTCTTATGTGGGACCTTGTCGAAAGCCTTCTGAAAGTCCAGATATAAAACATTCACTGGTTCTCCCTTAACCAATCTACTAGTTACATCCTCGAAAAATTCTATAAGATTCGTCAGGCATGATTTACCTTTCATAAATCCATGCTGATTTTGTCCAATGAATTCACCACTTTCCAAATGTGCTGCTATCCCATCTTTAATAACTTACTCCAGGATTTTCCCCACCACCGATGTTAGACTAACTGGGGTGTAATTCCCCGTTTTCTCTCTCCCTGCTTTTTTAAAAAAAAAGTGGGGTTACTTTAGCTACCCTCCAGTCCTCAGGAACTACTCCAGAATGTAAAGAGTTTTGAAATATTTTGACTAATGCAGCCATTATTTCTGCGGCTACTTCCTTACTTCCTGGGATGCAACTTATCTGGCCCTGGGGATTTATCGGCCTTTAATCCATTCAATTTACCTAACACCACTTCCCGGCTAACCTGGATTTCACACAGTTCCTCCATCTCATTTAACCCCCGGTCCCTTGCTATTTCCGGCAGATTATTTATGACTTCCTTAGTGAGGACAGTAACAAAGTAGTTATTCAATTGGTCTGCCATGTCCTCATTCCCCATGATCAATTCGCCTGTTTCTGACTGGGGCCTACATTTGTTTTATCTAATATTTTCCTCTTCACATATCTATAACATCGTTTGCAGTCAGTTTTTATGTTCCCTGCCAGTTTTCTTTCATAATCTATTTTCACTTTCATAATTAAGCATTCTGTCCTGCTCTGCTGGACTCTGAATTTCTCCCAGTCCTCTGGTAGGCTGCTTGTTCTGGCTAATTTGTACGCTTCATCTTTTGTTTTGATACTATCCCTGATATCCCTTGTTATCCACGGATGCACTACCTTGCCTGATTTATTATTTTGCCAAACTGGGACGAACAATTGTTGTAGTTCATCCATGCAATTTTTAAATGCCTTCCATTGCATATCCACCGTCAACCCTTTAAGAATAATTTGCCAGTCTATCTTGGCCAATTCACGTCGCATACCCTCAAAGACACCTTTCTTTAAGTTCAGGACCCTTGTTTCTGAATTGACAATGTCACTCTCCATCCTAATGAAAAACTCAACCTTATTATGGCCACTCTTGCCCAAGGAGCCACGCACAACAATACTGCTAACTAAACCTTCCTCATTACTCAATACCCAGTTTAGAATAGCCTGCTCTCTCGTTGGTTCCACTACATGTTGGTTTAGAAAACTATCCCCCATACATTCCAAGAAATCCGCTTCTTCAGCACCCCTGCCAATTTGATTCACCCAATCTATATGTAGATTGAAGTCACCGATTATAATTGTTTTACCTTTGTTGCACGCATTTATAATTTCCTGTCTGATGCCATCCCCAACTCCACTACTACTGTTAGGTGGCCGGTACATAACTCCCACTAGCGTTTTCTGCCCCTTAGTGTGTCGTAGCTCTACCCATATCGATTCCACATCCTCCAAGCTAATGTCCTTCGTTCTATTGTGTTAATCTCCACTCTGACCAGCAACGCTACCCCGCCTCTTTTTCCTTTCTGTCTATCCCTCCTGAATATTGAAAATCCCTGGATATTCAGCTCCCAGCCTTGGTTACCCTGGAGCCATACTCTCCGTGATCTCAACTATATCATATTCATTAATTCTTCATGCTTAGAGGGCAGTAGAGGCGAAATCACTGGATGGATTTAAGAGAGAATTAGATAGAGCTATTGTGGCTCGTGGCATGATGGGTTATGGGGAGAAGGCAGGCACGGGTTATTGATTGGGGACGATCAGCCATTATCACAATGAATAGCGGTGCTGGCTCGAAGGGCCGAATGGCCTCCTCCTGCACCTATTTTCTTTGTTTCTATGATAATGGTTTATTATTATCAGTTATTTACAATATATATTAACGATTTAGACGAGGGAATTAAATGTGACATCTCCAAGTTTGTGGAAGACATAACGCTGGATGGCAGAGTGAGCTTCCAGGTGGACGCTATGAGGCTGCAGAGTGAATTAGATAGGTTGGCTGAGAGGGCAGATGCAATAAAGTGGAAATTAATACATAACGTTGGATGGGGAAAAAGACACAAAATGCTGGAGTAACTCAACTGGTCAGGCAGCTTCTCCAGAGACAATGGTTTGTTACAAAGTGTTGGAGTAACCCAGCGGGCTATGCAACTTCTCTGGAGAACATTCAGATTTAGGTGAGAGGGGAACATTGTAATGGAACCCGTGGGGCATTATTTTCCACGCAGTGGTTGGTGGGCTAATACAACGAGCTGTCAGAGGGCGGCACGGTGGCGCAACGGCAGGGTTGCTGCCTTACAATGCCTGCTGCACCAGGTGCCCGGGTTCTATCCTGTGGACGGGTGCTCTATAAGCCGTGTTTGTACCTTCTCACAGCGACCTGCGTGGGTTTTCAACGAGATCTTCGGATTCCCCCCACACTCCAAATATATGTACGTTAATTGGGTTGGTATAAATGTAAATTGTCCCTAGTGTAGACTGAAGTGACCTGTTCCGTGCTGTTTGACTCTATAACTGAATGACCAGGTTACTCTAGTTCTATGCTATCCCACCATCTCATCCATTCCCTACGCACGCGGAGCAAATTACAGCGGGGTATTTAACCCTCCAAACCCGCCGGTCTTTGGAACGTGGGAGAAAACCGGAAACCCACGGGGTCACACAAAGTACCTGCAGACTCCACACAGACAGCACCCAAGGTAAGATCGAAATCGGGTCTCCGGTACTATGAGGCAGAATCGCCAGCGAATGTCAATGCAGAAATTGCAGCGAATATTACGACTTGCAGCTATAAGATACAAATGCAGGTTAAATCGATGTGATGTCAAGATACATAGATACATAGAAATTAGGTGCAGGATTAGGCCATTCGGCCCTTCGAGCCAGCACCGCCATTCAATATGTTCATGGCTGATCATCCAACTCAGTATCCTGTACCTGCCTTCGCTCCATACCCCCTGATCCCTTTAGCTACAAGGGCCACATCTAACTCCCTCTTAAATATAGCCAATGAACTGGCCTCAAATACCCTCTGTGGCAGAGAGTTCCAGAAATTCACCACTCTCTGTGTGAAAAATGTTTTTCTCATCTCGGTCTTAAAGGATTTCCCCCTTATCCTTAAGCTGTGACCCCTTGTCCTGGACTTCCCCAACATTGGGAACAATCTTCCTGCATCGAGGCTGTCCAACCCCTTAAGAATTGTGTAAGTTTTTATAAGATCCCCCCTCAATCTCCTAAATTCTAGCGAGTATAAGCCGAGTCTATCCAGTCTTTCTTCATATGAAAGTCCTGACATCCCAGGAATCAGTCTGGTGAACCTTCTTTGCACTCG